>NC_056729.1:688707551-688711938 GCF_019279795.1 Protopterus annectens | reverse complement strand
GTATAAGAAACTGTAACCAGACTTTAGCAGTGCTTACCTCTGTGCAAACCTGCTTGCCACTGCTTTAAAGTGCCTTAATCACTCTGTATCCATCGGCCCTTGTTCTGGCTAGCAACAAAATAAACAACCTCTGCTAGGCTCGAACCCAGGACCATGCACACCATAGCCAAAGTGATTTACCTGTAAGCCATTTCAGATATACAGAACCCTGCTGTAATCACAAACATATCATCCAGCTCAGTCATTCAACAGTACAGAGAATGTATTCCAACATGTAGATGTATGTGTGTGTGAAAATATATTAATGTCTAAACAGATGCAACATATATATATATATATATATGTATACAGACATATATGTAAGCAGATATTTATATCTATATAGGTATATACGGACATACATATGTAGATAAGATGGGAACATAGCAGAAACATATATGTCCACATGCACCATTAATGGGGTTGACAGGCACAAACAACATACGTCATGCACAAATAGGTATTCCTTCCCCCATAGCCAAACACATCTGCCCTGCAATACACTACCAACTGTTGCAGATCCCATAACCAGGATTTGACACGACATTGGCACAAGATGTTAACAATACTCCATCCCACCTGTATGATGTCAGGCTGGTATCAGTAACATATCATGCAGTACAGTCAGGCTCATAATGACTCCCATTTTGCAGTCATCTGTTACCTTTATTAGCCAGAGTCCCGTACTGTTGGCCTGTACTTCAGAGATGTAGATGTCAAACAACAGTGGTCCCAGGACTGAACCCTGAGGTACTCCACTTGTCCGGGGATGGATTTGGAGTCAGTTACACCTACAGTTTGGGTTCTGTCAGCAAGCTATGTGGCAAACCATTGAGTGGCATAGGGATATATGGCCAGATTAGTTTGTTAATCTATGTTTCCAGACTGGGGGATGGTGTTGAAGGGCTTGGCAAGGTCCACATAGGCTTTGTGGACTGCCTTACCCTCTTCAACAGCTATGCAGACTGAGTCAAAGCAGTCAGTTTCAGGAAACAAGACTGGCCTTCCATGAGCCCAGTCTGTGTGGAGTCCAGTGTTTGAGGGTTGCCAATGTCTGCATTCAAAACTTCCCTGATAATGCATTCCATGGCCATGCAGATCAGGCTCGTCAGACTGATGTGACGGTAGTTCTAGGGATCCAAGGTGGATCCTCCCTTGTGGAGTGGAATAACTGCAGCTGTGCACCACTCAGTGGGCACCAGGCCTAATGCGAGGCTATGATTACACATGACAGTTAGGTAAGTTGCCATTTCATTTTGTAGTTCATGTAGTACACAGCCCAGGATGTCATCTGTTCCCATGGATGCTGTATTCTTAGCTGCGGATAGTGCGGTTTTTGCCTGTATGGCTGTGATTACTGGGCAATGGAACTCTTTTCGTATTGACATGGGCCCTTTTGGGGGTGAGAGGGGGTGAATATGGCACTAAATCAATCTGCCAGGATATTGGCACAATCTGTGGGAGCAGTCTATGTAATGCTATTCTGTTGTAGCTCAGAGCAATTCTGAGCATTGCCAGTTAGATTCTGGACATAACTATAGAATGCTGTGTGGTTGTCTGTGGAATCTGTGGTGATTTTAGTTACATAAACAGCTTTGTAGGATTCCATGAGGGATCTCAACTTCTTACTGGGGCTGGTAAGGGAGTTGTTTGCATCCTTGGATCATCGTTTTCTCTTCAACAGTGTCTACCTTCTGTTGTATACTCTGTTAATGGCAGGAGACCACCAGACTGGCTTGCTTATTTGGGAGGTGAGCGTTGTGGTTCTATCTGGGATGTCAGGAATCATGCACAAGTGGATGTGCTCATACATTGCCTTAGTGCAGGATTCATCAGTAGAACTGTCAGCTCCTGTCTCCATGGGTGTCACAAATATTGTCACTTCTTGCTTGAGTAGCATGAAGTTGGCTTTGGAGAGTTCTTTTACGGACAACTGTATATACATTCTTTTCACATGTTCAGTATGATTAGCCTATGGTGGGATTACTTTGGTGAAACCTCAGTCACATGTACTGTTGTGATGACTTAGTGGTTAGTTACTGTGACTGTAGTGTACATGGTCCTGGGTTCATGAACTGCAAAGGCAGGTTATTTTGGTCTGGCCAGAAAAGCGGTTAATGCATACAGACTAATTATGGCAATTTAGGTTAGTCACACTCAATACAATTCAAATGCCCTACTTTGGCAATCCTGCTGATGTCAATCACTGTGAAGTACACCTTTGGGGAAAGAGTACTCCAACATTATCTGCGGTGTGTGCTATAACAGCGTAATATAGAACTCTAGTAGGGGTTCTAGTCTCACACATGGGAGTTGTGGATGCTTTTGTGTCTGTTCCTATGCCTGTGTAGAGAGCAATGCATGTTTGGCTAGTCACACTCACTACAATTCATTTGCCCTACTTTGGCAATCCTGCTGATGTCGCTCACTGTGAAATAAACTTTTTGGGAAAGAGTACTCCAGTAATCTCTGTGGCACATTCTATAATTGCATAGTGCTGTGGCATAATAACTTTCTAATCTCAGATATGACGTGTGTCTTAATATGTTGATGTTTGTCGTTCGTGTCCTGTGTGGCGGTGCTTGTGAGTATGCAACAACTGGACTCATTGTTGAGTGGGTTTTTATAATTTCTTATATGGTGCATCTAGCATAAATCACAATATCCACCGTGCAGGGATAACAGATGTGATATCAGTAAATAGTCAGTCAGGGGTTCGATATCCTGGACTGGTAGGTGTGCGACACAAACATGCTTGCCTTTTACTCTCCCAACCCACCCTGACTTATCTTTGCCTCTGTCTGCCTCTCTCACTCCCTCTCTGGTGGATGTGGAGACTTACACCTGCTTTGCTTAGGCAGCGGCATGTGTATTGTCAGTGATGCTCATGATCAGCTAATAGCTTCTGCATGGATTACAGCCCTCCTCTAGCTGATTGCATGTGGAACAGCTGTGGTAACATTCCCATAGCCAATTGCATGGAAACACACTCCAATATCTAGGAACATCATGTTGGTGTTGGGCCTTTTCATTCACTGTGAGTATGAACTAGATCTGTTGTTTGGCAAACAGCATCACAGATGGATTGGGGATTTACCTCTGACAACATACACTGTGGAAACAGGCCAACACACAGGAGGGGATGTGCCTGCCTTGACTACAGACTGTAAGTGCTGCTATACTGCAGTTGGGGTAATATTGGTTTAACAGGGTGAGTGTGTGGATATGGCTGTCCTACATGTTTTAATACTTGTCATGTCAGTGCTATGTTTATGAGGAATCCTCATCTGTAGGGTCATCTGCAGACTGGGCAGTGTGTGGTGCCTTGTGTTACCCACAGAGTACCTATCTCTCAACTGCAGAAGGTAGTGTGAGGATTGCAGTCAGTAAATGGTGACAGCCGAGAGAGTTACTGACATCATATCCCTCATAGGACATATGTTGCATCAAACCCTGTTATGGCAGGTAATGTATGAGGTTATCACAGCGACATGTCAATATTGGCCCTGTGTTTGTGCCTCCAGCCACAACTCTGTCAACCTTTGTACATATGTCATGCAGTCATGCAGTAGGGGGTGCATATGTTCTGTACACCTTATTCATTGACAGCATATCTGATAACAAGCCAGTGAGATATCAGACTGATACACGTTATGTATAGTAGGGGTTATGTTTGAGGACATAGCCTGGGCATTCTGTGGTTGTGTGTACAGTACTGAAGTATGTGTAAGTCTGGTAATTGTCGACAGTGTGTGTATAGTGCATATTTACCTTGGCCTGTGTAGAGACTGTGGTAGATGTCATTGTTCGTGGGCCTGTTCTATCTGATGCTACATGATGCTCCACTGCATGTCACCCTATCAGCTTACATGCTTGTAGGGGCGAACACACACATGTCCCAAACAACAGACAGCCATCAGACTACACTATGTAATGGTCCAGTATATGTAGGGTTGTTGTGTGAGTGGCCCATATGAGGATGGTGCACATCAGATAGTCCATATACTGTTATAGTATGCTAACTTACCATATGTGGCTGTGGCTGTGTTCACATTGATTGTGGGTATGCACTTTCACACAGGTGTCTGTTACTCTGTGATGTGACATGCCTGTAGAGCCTGCTATCTATGCAGGTACATGTGTATTCCCACATAGAAGATGTAGCCCATTGTTGAGTCAGTCTGCCTGTAGCCTGCACTGTGCTTTGTTACATGCCTAGCAGCTTACTGTACTTATCCAGTGTGATGTCATGTCCAGATACTTGCCAGATGTACTGCTGCCTGGCCACCATAACAGTCATGTATGTCAGACAAAGCAGTGGGATGCTGTTCAGATGTATGTCACTAAC
>NC_056729.1:688652551-688702551 GCF_019279795.1 Protopterus annectens | reverse complement strand
CTTTAACTATAAGATTTTGAAAGCCAACCAGATGGTGTGGAAAAGTGTGAGTCAAGTCCTATGTTTTCAAAACATGAAAGGGACTAAAATAAAACACTGTTTGGAAATAATAAGGTTTAGATAGGGCTTAAATGTAAAGAAACACTTTCCCGTAGAAGATGTACACATCATTAGTTTATAGAATTGTATTTTGTAACTGGATGTCTAGAAAGAAATCTTGGAGCAAATAGACATTAAAATTGTACTACTGAGGGCATTCTGAATACTTCAAAGTGAAATGCTTGTGCAGCATTCTATTTTCGAAAGAGTGAAAGGAAGTTAATCGTAAGTGTAAGAGATCATATGCATGCCATTAAAATTAAAAATACTTGCAAAACATTTAGGCATACTGAGAGATGAAAAAGTGGACGAAGTATGCTTTTTATTTTTGAAGACTGATGTTGATCAGAGAAAAGATTTAGAGACTGAACATGAAAGGATGAAACGCAAATGGCAGAAATGGCTGGATACATACCTTCCACTAGATCTATATGAAAAAGGGAGTATAAAGCTTGAATTAAAAACTAAAAACCTGAAATATGCCCTGCTGAGATTTTAGACCCTTTGCTGTTAATGGACAGTATTTATAGTCATTGCTCCAAGGCATGGAGGGAATTTGCTCCAGCTGCACATAACCACAGCTTCGGCATGATTCATAGAGTAAGGTGCACTTAGGCACAGGCTGCATACTCAGCTTACAAAAATTTTAGGCAAGTGAAATAATAGTAAGATGTAAATGAGGAATGCCTGAAATCTGTGTAACAAAATTATGTAAATGAGGTATTTTTCTGCTTGTTTGTGATTACTAGTTGCTTTATTATGTCCCTCTGAACCATCCTGTTCATTGCAACATCACTGCTGCCCCACAGCTTCTCCACTGTTTGACTGTCTTCACTGTGTTCCATGGTATATCCAATAATGAGTAAGATATTACTGCTGTGCTACTTTGATGTAATTACTCTGGTCTTTGTCCTAACATATGGTAATGACTATATTACACCTGTACAAGGAATATGATGCATGTTTACTCAACAGATAATGTGATGCAATTTCCCACCTGCACATTCAGTGTTCGTTTCTGAATTTTTAAATTTTGGTGCTTGTACATACCAGGAAAAGTTACTGAACAGTTGTTTCGGGGAAATCTTTCATTCTGGTGCCTGTGCATACATTATATTGAAGGGTTTGGGTGGGTGAATGCTTCATTTTGGCAGTTTGGGGAAGCATTTAATTTTGGACATTGTGCATACCTCAGCATTCTACTGAAGGGGTTTCTTGGGTGAAGTGTTCATGCTGGTGGTTGCACATACTAGGAAATGTTACTGAAGGCTTGTTTGTGGAAACATTTCATTTTGGGTGCATGTATATCTGGACATAATTATGAGGATGTTGCTTGGGGAAATAATTCATTGTGTATCAGGGAAGTGCTTGTGCATACATGGTCTCACTGCTGAAGTGACTGCTGGGCCAATTTGTGTCATTTTGGTGCCTGTGCATACAGAATGCAAACAACTGGAGGGGTTACTGGGGACATATAGAAAGTCAGTCTGCAAATTACATTGGGTTGCATCACTTCTGCTTGTATTATTCTATTTGTGATTATACTGCCTGAGTGAGATAAAGGTTATTACTAGCTGACTACTGACAGGATGGAGCTACCATATTTTTTTTGCATTTCTCCTGGCTTTGTCAGTCATGTGTGGAATTTAGGTGGGAGGAAGGCCTCAGTAATATCTAAGTATTATACTATTTGACTGAATGACTCAGGTCTTCCCCTTACTGATGATACTGAGTCTGTGTTACATAACAGCTGCCCAATGTAATATAATGAATGCCTACTCAACAGGTTCATATGTTCATAGATTAGGTTCATAGATTAGTACTAGGCTAATTGCCCTTGTGAGCCATTTTAAGCCTAGCCAATTATCCCATGTGAGACTCAAACCCTGCACCTTGGGTTTGTAAGGCAAACACCTTAACCATTAGGCCACCCTCTCAACCCTGTCAAGCAATTATCACCTGTGTCTCCGCATACATACCTTTGCAGTAATGAAAGGAAGGTCATTATCACATTAGCAATATGTCCAGTTACAATATAGCAGTTAGTCATTATCACTTTTCTGTGAAAAGTCTCAGCTGCTGTCACTGTTATTCACATAAGTAGAAGTCGTTATCACTTTGATGAATGCACAAGCCAGATTGTGTTTTTTCTCTGTTTGGAGTCATTGCAAGCAACCCCCCTCATTCTTCATCAACTGCCTACCCTCCTAAACCCCTGATTTTTTTCTTGCTGTATATATACATTATATATCTATCTATATATTGTGCATATGGAAATATATGTATATACATAATGTACTTGCACATATATACATTGGTATATACATGCATATATACATATATAATTTTGGTGCTTGTGCGTATCACAACATTTTCCTGAAGAGGTCATTTGGGTGAATGTTTCATTTAGGGACATGTGTATAACATGTAGTAATGAAGATGTTGGTACAGGAAATTATTTGTGTACCAGGGAAGTGCTTGTTTATACATGGTCAGACTGCTGAAGATTGTAATACAGATATGGTGTAACAAGTATAGGTTATCTGTAGCTCAGGTTTCAGTGATGGTTGTTATAAATTTTTGTTTATGTATCCAGCTTTCAAGAATAATTTATTATCTGTTAACAATATGCACATACTGCATTGAGGAAAACTGATGGGTCTTATTGTAACCGGAGTGATGGTCAGATGTGATAACTGGAATTATTACTTTTGTGACTAATTCTAACATGGATGAACCAGATAAGTTTGACATTTCTGCTTGTACTACTGTACTTCTGCTTATACTCAGTAGTTGGGCATGTTTCCATGCTTTGTCAGTCATGGGTGGAAATTAGGTCGTAGGAGGAAAGGCTCAGTAACATCCAAGTGTTATACTATTTTGACTGAATTATAACCATGTTGTCATTTTCTGTGGTCTGATATAATTCCTCGACAGATATGGAAAACAGCAAACAGTCAATGGGCAGCTCACAAGGCCGAACATTTACAGAATTGGTTCATGCATGGCTTGATGCACAGGGTCGGGGGATCTACAATCTGCCATGACAGCATCACCGCAGAAGATGTTCACCTGTTTAGAAGGGATGGCGTTCACCTAACTGAGGAGGGCATTGCATTGTTCTTGACTGACCTCCACAATGGCATGAGGAGAGCTATGCAGGATTGGTAATGCAGCGTGTGAGAAGAATGGAAAACACCTATGACCAAGTAGGACCAGTATGGTAAGTAAAACTCTGTTATGAAATGTGTTCTGTAAAATACATTTTTCTGAGTTTGGAAAATAACTGTGGTAAGGAGCTGGTGAAGATGCCGAGAAAGAACAACTGTTTCAGGAGAGCGCTAGCTACCACATACAATCTAATATGTCAGTGACCATCCTGCAACACTTCTTTTTTTATTCCACTTTTATCAGGCATGTGTAGAGTTTAGATGACAGGAAGGGCTTAGTAGTGCAGAACTTGATCCCTTAGATCCATTGCTATCAGTTTTGTTAGGACTCAGGTTATGGAAATTATGATGTTTTCATATTTTGGTAAATAACTTTGCAAGGGAGCATCTGAATGTGCTAAGTAATACCTCATTTTGAAGAGAGTATTGATAGTTCCAACATGGTAAAAGAATGGTGCCTGTATGTTGTACACATGTGCAGATATCAAAGTTTGTTTCGAACTTAGGTTATGGAAATTATGATTTTTTTTCATATTTTGGTAAATAACTTTGCAAGGGAGCATCTGAATGTAATAAGTAATACCTCAGTTTGAAGACAGTATTGCTAGTTCCAACATGGTAAAACAATTGTGGCTGTATATTGTACACATGAGCAGCTATCAAAGTTTGTTTTGAACTTAGGTTATGGAAATTATGTTTTTTTCCATATTTTGGTAAATAACTTTGCAAGGGAGCATCTGAATGTGCTAAGTAATACCTCATTTTGAAGACAGTATAGATAGTTACAACATGGTAAAATAATGGTGCCAGTATGTTGTACACATGTGCAGATATCAAAGTTTGTTTCGGACTTAGGTTATGGAAATTGATTTTTTTCATATTTTGGTAAATAACTTTGCAAGGGAGCATCTGAATGTGCCAAATAATACCTCATTTTGAATACAGTATTGTTGGTTCCAACATGGTAAATAATTATGCCTGTATGTTGTATACATGTGCAGATATCAAAGTTTGTTTCGGACATAGGTTATGGAAATTATAATTTTTTTCATATTTTGGTAAATAACTTTGCAAGAGAGCATGTCAGTTGTCAAGTAATACCTCATTTTGAAGACAGTGTTACTCCTTACAACATGGTAAAATAACTGTGTCTGTGCACTGTACACATGTACAGATATCACAGTTTGTTTAGTCTTGTACGATTATGAAAATTATACATTTACAATACTTCTCATTATTATGCCCATATCTTTGCAAGGGAGCATGGTGATCACACGAATGATGCAATGTTTTGAAACTGACTTTCAGATGCACAACTTCTATGCTGATATGTAGGCTCTGTCTGTTACAGGTGATGAGATATTATGTTTTGTTTATTTATAAATTATGAGAAATAATATATTAATCATATTTCTGTGAATATCTCAAGAAAGGAGCATTACACAGTAATGGTTAAGGTATCATTTTAAAGCTGGCATTCATACTTGTTGTGTCTTTCGGCTTTTCCCGGTTAGGGGTCGCCACAGCGGAACTCCGGTCCGCTAATGATTGGCAGTAGATTTTTACATTCCAAGTTGCCAGCTCTGACGCACAACCTTCAACGAAGGTACGCCCATTCACACGTCTCCACACAGAAGATGCTCTAGCTGAGAATCGAGCAGGACAGCATCTTACTGTGAGGCGACAATGCTACCGCAGCACCACCACCGCAGTAAAAGCTGACATTCATACTAACAAATTAAATTCAAATTGTATGTGTCTACATGGTACATTGACCAAGATATTGTGCTTTGCTTTTCCAAAAAGATAAAAAATATGCACAATATCAACATTCCTTGCCAAATCAATAACCAAAAAATGAGGAACCAGTCAAAAGGTAACTAATAAATAAAACAGACTGGGTTTCAAAGACAGAAAAACTCCACTCTTTATTGGCTAGTACATACAACTTAACGCTCCACAAAACATGCGTTTTCATCCAGGCACCTCCCAGATGTATATTTTTTCTGAGGACTGATGTTTTATATATTAAAAAAAATTTTAGAAATGTCTTCATATTTTTAAGAAACCCTTTCATTTTTTTTTAATATGTGATTTGTGTTGTGTGTATAGCTTTATCCACTAATTAGTTATTAAGTGTTAACCTTTTACTATTTAAACAGGTTTTTCACATTCTGTGTATTTTCTGATGAAGTCTGGGAGGTGCCTGGATGAAAACGCATGTTTTGTGGAGCGTTAAGTTGTATGTACTAGCCAATAAAGAGTGGAGTTTTTCTGTCTTTGGAACCCAGTCTGTTTTGTTTATTCCTTGCCAAATATTTAATAATGACTGATATGCACTATCAACATTTACACTGTTGGAAAGGTCAGTGTCTGCTGAACAACTTTCGTGTTTACATTTTTAGTCTAGCTTATAGTTAAAGAATTATGAATATTTGTTTTCGGTATGGTATTACAAATGGATTTTCTGAAAATGAGCTCAGGCTGCACTGTTGTTCCTATGGTGGAATTAAGCAGGCAGCGTTTTTTGAGCTGCTCCAGAGTGAATGAGTTAATGTAAGATGGCTGGATTTGAGTTCAAGTGTATGAACAACAGGCTAGATTCAGCAAGTCTGGATATAGTCTATGCTAACTAAGCAATATTTCAGTGCAAAACAAGTGCAGGTAATAAGCAGGTACAAACAGGAAAAATAGTCAAAAGGGGAAAATGAATGCAGTAAAATTTAGATGAAAAAGTGCAGATCAAACTCAAAATAAGCTTATTTTTGATATTTGCTTTGGATGGCTTGGATTCAAGCAGAGACACTCTGGACCTTTGGCAAAGGATGCCAAACAAAGCAGCTCCAATTAATTGAGCATAAACCAGAACAAAGACACTTAGAATAACATGCACAATAAGCCTTCAACCAGCAATTCCCTGCTAAGAAGGGCAGAGATTTCCCTCTCTTCCCACAAGAGTGTAGACCACAAACCTTAATGTAAAATAACTGGCCTGAAACCCAAGCACTTAAACCAGAACTAAGACACTTGTAGAATAACAGACAAAATAAGCCTTTATCCAGCAATTCCCAACAAGAGTGTAGACTGCAAACCTTTCTTATGTAAGATAACTAGTTTGAAGCCCAAAGTGCTTAAATCAAAACTAAGAGGCTTAGCATAACAGTTGCAATTGAATCAGGCTACTCACAAGCAGTAATACATGAAACTGAACACTTTTAAGGAGAAACAGAAAAAAAACAAAATAAAATAGTAAGAACAGATAAAGTAAAAGCTGCTGAATAAAGCACAGTGTTTTTAAGTAAGTGGGAAGGGAGGAAACAGAAGATAATTAAAGTTTAAGAGAGTAAGGGAATGGGTCTTCCCAACTCACCTCTCCGTACTCAGTAGAATGAACTGATGAGATGGGACTGGAAGGAGTGTCCAAAATCTAAATTAATAGTAGAGATGGGCAAACTCAGAAGCCACCAACTTACAACAGTTGGGCAGGTGGGTGGAAAAATCAAATGCAGACAGAGATCAGCAATAGTCAAGCAGAAGCAAGTCAAATAAGCAGTCCAGCTAAATAAAGATACCTCCAAACATTTCGAGTTAGAGAAATCCTGTTTTTTCGGGTCCTCCCACTAATTGGATGTTATTCACTGTCTGCAAAGGAATTATTTTCTAACTTTTCTAACCGACCCTAGCCAAGACCTCTTAAATCTCCAACAGAATAAAAGTACTTAAAACAAAACAAATGCAATATAAGAAAAAGATAAAAAAATAGAAGTAACTAAACCTTGAATGGAAAACTTCAAAATCAAATGCAGACAAAGATCAGCAGTAGTCAGGCAGAAGCAAGTCAAATAAGCCCCTTTGGGGCTTATACTAGCAGAGACATTCTTTTTATGGATGAATTTGTTCACATGTTCTTTAAATGTCAGAATTGTCCAAAGATGCCTTAATCAGGTTACAGAATCATTCTGTGTTAGCCTGACTTATAATTGCAGTTAGGAAAAAAATAACACCCAAATGAATTTCAAAGAGGGAAATAAATGTTACATCTCAAATTTAATATAACCTTACATCTTCATCAGGCAGCATTCTGTTGTATGGTTGTAGATGTTCCAGTATATTTTTTTCAGAAAAGCCTTGAAAAGATTTATTTTCCCATTAAATAAACATTCTAGTTTCCAACTTATCAAAGAACTGACATGCTAGCTATGTTTTGTATGACTCACCAAAAAACATGGCTATATTCTGTCCTAATCAGAACTTATATGTAAGAGGAAAAAAGACTTTAACACACTGCAAACAAAAATGTTATGTACTCAAGAAAACTAGATAAGGGATACAATGAAAAGACTAGTCAAATAACCCCACTTTTCCCACATTTCGCTGTGTTTTATGGCAGCTGCAGTCCCAGTGAATCTTGTCAAGAAAATCTTGATGTGTTTTCTCCCAATTTATAGAAATCTCAATCTCCAGCTCCTGCCTTATTTCATAGGGAATTGATGTCTTCCAATTCATCTACACCAAGATTGTTCTATCATAATCAGAACATTTAATTTGCGGTGGGAAAGTACTTTAACACATTGCAATAAAAATACACACTGAACCAAAAAAGGAAAACAATTTATGGAACACAAATCAAGAATTTTACCTTTCCCACATAGAAGTGTACCTTATGTTAGAGACTGTTCCATTGAGTTTTCTCTTAAAACAATTGAACTTTTATGCATTCCAGTAAAATTCTAGTCTCTAACTCCTTCCTCAGTTTACAGATGATTCTGTTCTGTGGCAGAGGTGTTAACTGTAAATTTTCTCAAGAAAATGTTGAAATGTATTGTTTTTCCTTCTTAAGAAAATACTAGATGTTCATCATGTTTCGGTGTTGCAGTAATTACTACATGAGTTACTCTTGCTGTGGCAGCCCTTGGCTGTACCAGGGATTTAACTCCTGGGATAGTGAATGCCTTTCATCTGATGTTAGGATGTAAGGGACATCATTATTCTGCTCTGTTAGATGAGTTCTAGATTAAATATTTGTTTTGATTGTGGAAAACAGTTTTCACATCGGGAATTTCATTCCCTTTATCTTTTTGCTGAGGCCAGGAGCACTATATTCCGAACTGTCCCCATTGTGCTTATTTTAACCAGTGCACTGTTCGTCATAGGACCAAATCCCTTGCACAGTATGTAGAAAAGGAAAAAGAGTGCCAAGAATCTTCACTTGCTATGGCATCCACGAGTTATTTTGTTTTTGACCACTTTGTAAATGTAGAGAGAAGTGTTTGAAACTCACAAGGGTGGTGGATGACACAGCTTCATCATCAGCTAGTCCACTCATGTTTGTGAATGTCAAAATAAAGGAGATGCCTTTGCAGTCCCTTCTGATGACTGTTGGAGTGTCAGAGACCTCCTGGTCTTTCCACATCCACACAAGCTAGTTGTTGGTTGAGTCCAAGGCAGCCCTGTAGGTCCTGGCTTCTGACACCCATACAAGAGCTTTGGATAGGAATGGCAGAATCCCAAAAACATCTGAGGGGGCATCAGTTAACAGTGCCCAGGCCATGGTCACCCACCTGCAGCCTGGTCTCACTACCTCTGATGCCTCACCCAGGACTAACCCTAAGGCCAAACCAAAAGCGATTCTCCGTGGGATGATTCATAGGCTTTCAGGCTATCAGCCCACGCAGACCTAATAGTAGGATCTACTAAGACTGGCTGAGGATTTGCTTTAGATTGTAGCTTCCAGACAACTAGTCATACTAGACATTCTTCCCTACATAATCTGTTTCTGGGAAAAGAAAGTGGTACCATCTTCCCAGGAATCCACAAATTGTTATGATTCAGATGAGGATTGGTTGGCTTGTGTATACCAGTTATCCACAGGTTCATATGCTGATTATGACTCAGAGAACATCCTAGCCTCAGCCTCAGCACCTGAGGACTTCTCTTTTGGGGAAGCACTTCACAAAATGAGGGAGTATTCACACTGGAAAGTCAGGATTATCCTCAGTCTAAAAAGAGGGTAAGAGAATTATTTAAGCTTTCTAAGCATAAACCTTTGATCATTCCTCCAGTTCTAGAAGTAGTGGATGATGTTATTTTGGACTCATCACTGCAACCTGTCTCCTAACCATCTGCTCCTAGAAAACCAGACTGTTTCTATAGGGTCCTGGATTCTCATAAACACTTTTTTTAGGCATTCTTCTGCTCCTAAGAGAGCTAAATTTAGCACTTGTAGGAACTGTCACTCATCTAGTCAGGATGAAATAGATGAACATTTGTGAGTTCTGTTCAAGCAGCTTTATTATGTACAAACATATCAGAAATAAGGCTAAGTAACTTTAACTTATAAATAAACTATCACACATACACTGGATATAAAAAGTGTACACACCCCTGTTAAAATGCCAGGTTTTTATGATATAAAAAAAGAGACCACAATAAATCATTTCAAAACTTTTCCCACCTTTAATATGATCTTATAACCTGCACAATTCAATTGAAAAACAAATCTGTTATGGAAAAAGTATAAAAAATAAAAATGTACAATAAGCTGGCTGCATAATTGTGCACACCCTTAAACTAACACTTTCTTGAAGCACCTTTTGATTTAATTACAGCATTCAGTCTTCTTGGGTAAGAGTCCCTCAGCATGGCACATCTTGACTTGGCAATAGTTCCCACTCTTCCTTGCAAAAGCACTCCAAATCTGCCAGATTGTGAGTACATCTCTTGTGCACAACCCTCTTCAGGTCCCACACAGATTTTTATTGGATTCAGGTCTGGGTTCTGGCTGGGCCATTCCAAAACTTTAATTTTCTTCTGGTGAAGCCATTCTTTTGTTGATTTGGATGTATGCTTGGGGTCATTGTTGTGTTGAAAGGTGAAATTCCTCTTCATCGTCAGCTTTCTAGCAGACGTCTGAAGGTTTTGAGCCAAAAGTGACTGGTATTTGGAACTGTTCATAATTCCCTCCACCTTAACTAAAGCCCTAGTTCCAGCTGAAGAAAAGCAACCCCAAAGCATGATACTGCCACCACCATGCTTCACTGTGGGGATGATGTTCTTTTGGTGATGTGAAGTGTTGTTTTTGCGCCAAATGTACCTTTTGGAATTGTGGCCAAAAGGTTCAACCTTGGTCTCATCAGACCATAATGCATTTTCCCACATGCTTTTGGGAGACTTGATGTATTGTTTTGCAAATTTTAGCCTGGCCTGGATGTTTTTCTGTGTAAGAAAAGGCTTCCATCTTGCAACCCTACCCCATAGTCCAGACATATGGAGAATATGGGATATTGTTGTCACATGTAGTACACAACCAGTACTTGCCAGAAATTCCTGTAGCTCTTTCAGTGTTGCTGTAGGTCTCTTGGCAGCCACCCTGACCAGTTTTCATCTTGTCTTTTCATCAATTTTGGAGGGACGTCCAGTTCTTTGCAATGTCACTGTTCCATATTTTCTCCACTTTTTGATGACTGTCTTCACTGTGTTCCATGGTATATCCAATGCTGTGGAAATTTGTTTGCACCCTTCTCCTGACTGATACCTTTCAACAATGAGATCCCTTTGATGCTTTGTAAGCTCTCTGCAAACCATGGATTTTGCTATAGCAGGCAACTGAGTAAATGTCATGAAAATCCTACTAGGACAGCTGAACTTTATTTGGGGTTAATCAGAGTCTCTTTAATTGACGGCAGGTGTGTACCCAAGAAGACTGAATGCTGTAATCAAATCAAAAGGTGCTTCAACAAAGTATTAGTTTAAAGGGTACGCACACTTATGCAACCAGATTATTGTACTTTTTTTATTTTTTATATTTTTTCCCCTAACAGATTTGTTTGTTTTTCAATTGAATTGTACAGGTTATAGGTCACATTAAAGGTGAGAAAAGTTTTGAAATGATTTATTGTGGTCTCATTTTTTATATCACAAAAACCTGGCATTTTAACAGGGGTGTGTATGCTTTTTATATCCCCTGTACATGTTCACACTCTGGCTGCACTCTCAAAGTGGCACTGAAGCTACCACATGTTTGCTATTTATATGCACGTGCTGTCCTTGGAAATGCTTCTTAAAGGTACAACTCCGCACACTACTCTACATCCTTCCTCTTTGAGAAATGAGTCATGCATTATTGACAACATTGACTGACGTGCAGTTGATATAAAATAATTATTTATCATGCAGTTATACAGAAATAAATAACATATATACAATTATGTCCAGGTTGCTGTGTATTTCACACTAGATCTGGAAATACGACTAAATCATGTGACATAGAAATTAGAATTAAGTCTAGCAACTGGGATTGTCTCTGCTGAGTGTTCAGCTTTAGGGACGTTAGGAGTCAAGACATTTTCTGCAACAGGAACATTGTCTGGATTGCTCTGAGATCAAGAGTAGGTATCACAGGAACAATGTTGCGATATCTGTTCTGATACAAGAAGAGCATGTCTGTGATTTCTCCTGTACTGCACTGAGCATGCTCTCTTTACTGAGCTAGTCTTAGAACTTGCTGGAAGACTACAGGTTTTACCTGGGCTGGGGAGCCTGCAGGGGTGGCAGTTTCCATGTGCTTAGGCCTGCTTCTGCTAGTCACATGTTGCATGCTGTCCACATTTGCTCTGGAGCCTGCTGAAACTATGCTCATCACTTACAAGCATATTTGTGTGCCTTTCTGTAACTTCATGGATTTGACAAATCTCAATAGCTTTGCTCAGCATTAAATCACTGTCACGAAGTAAAATCTTTCTCATTGCAGCACTATTAATACCACACACAAGCCTGTTCTTTAGTAACTCATCTTTTAAATCACCAAACTTACACACTTTAGCTTTGTTTCTCAGGTCATTAATATAAGCTGCAAAAGTTTCTCCTTGCTTTTGATCTCTAATGTAACATTAATCTAGGGGGTTGCAAATTTCTCTGAATTTGAGCTTCAAACACTTGGGGGGGGGGCTTCCCTAGATTCAGCCTGTAAAAAAATATGACAATTTTCCTCTTCACCTTCATATATTGCTGATGCATATACAAATGAATACTCTCTTTCAGTGGCCTCTGACCCAGCTAGGTTTAGCAAAATTAATGCCCTGGTGCATGAATCTTTGTCAGAATAAGCTG
This sequence comes from Protopterus annectens, assembly GCF_019279795.1. Lineage (NCBI taxonomy): Eukaryota > Metazoa > Chordata > Ceratodontiformes > Protopteridae > Protopterus > Protopterus annectens. Next base: position 688,690,174 of record NC_056729.1, on the reverse strand, counting down.
CTTATATACAAATATCGCACTCTTGTTCAAATATTCTCCAATTCTCTACAATATTCTGATCAAATACAAGTGGACCTGGTCTGTGGAATGCCTCTGCCATATTAACATATACCAGTGAAGGCTTTTGCAAGTACTGTACTGTAAGAAATCACCTCTTAGTGTAAGAAACATTTCAAAATAACTGCACTGTGCGAATAAATTGGGCAGAAGAAGTTCAGAGTAATAAACATTTTGAAGTAACTGCATTTTGCGAATAAACAGTACACAACACACTGAAATTTCCCCAAAAATGGCTGTATTTTGCTAAATAACTGTACAGTGCAAGAAACAGTCTGTAATGGCAGCTCTCTGTGAATAGATACACCCAGCACAAGAAACTTTTCGAAGTTTCTGTATATTGACTGCACTTTATGAAATAGTTCCACTTTGCACACAATAAATTCTTCAGAATAAATGCACAGTAATGAACATTCACTGCAAGTACTCTTACACACTTTGAGATACTTCAAATAACTCTAGTTATGGCCTGAATAGCTTCAATCAATGCAAAATAGTAGTTTATGCCAAAACACAGTAATTCGCCAAAAAGATGCTGTTGCCTTGTTTTATTTATGCTTAATGTGCCCTTTTTTCCCTTATTATATTTGTTTTGCTCATTTAGTCTCTTTTCTTTGTGCTCATATTAACTCTGATCCTGCTCCTTTTACTTTAAACATGCTCATTTTTCAATTTCGAGGTAATTCTAAACTCCATATGTGCTTTTCTGATAATAGTTTATCAAATATCTTAATTTTGAACATTTTGTCTAAGTAATAAACTTTTTATGCTTTTCATTTGCGTAATAAACATTTGCTTGCTATTCATTTGCTTAATAATGCATTCTGTGCCCTTTTAATGCTCTGTTATATCTTTTTTATAAAATAAATAATTGTGCAAGTTTTCCATACCTTTAGTTTGTTTCTGGCCCTTTTTTGTAGTTGGTTCAGTTAGTTTACCTTCACTGTTAACTCTGAAAAGCCATCTCTGGAATCCCGATTCTGACAGCATGTCACTCATCTAGTCAGGATTAAATAGACCAACATTTGTGGATTCCATTCAAGCAGCTTTATTGTGTACAAACAAATCAGAAATGAGGCTAAGTAAATTTATCTTATAAGCAAACTTGCTATCACACATATACATGTTCACACTCTGGCTGCACTCTCAAAATAGTATTGAAGCTAGCATGTGCTTGCTATTTATATGCATGTGCTGTCCTTGGAAATGCTTCTTAAAGGTACAACACAGCACATTATTCTACAGGAACCCTTTGCCAAATGACAAGGAGGGGAAGACCCTGTATTGATTTGGGAAAAAAGTTTATACTTTTGCCATCCTAGGCTGTGAGAGCTCTCAATTGCCAGTTTCATATGGTGAAATACCAGGAAATTCTTATGGACCATATGAATGAAAAATGAGGGGTGTAAGACAGCTCTCTCCAAAGAATTGCTAGAAATATATCTCAAATTGCAAAGCATTCTTTGCATTGTGGCTATGATTCTTTTGAAGCATCAAGTAGGGTGTCTGCCTCAGGGTCTGTTAAACACCAACATGCCTGGTTAAGGGGACAATCATTTCCAGACCATATTAAGTCTGACATTCTAGATGCTTCTCTAGACAAGGACTTTTGTTTGGACCCAAGGTCAAGGCAAAAAAATGTAGGCAAAGGCTAAATTTTTGCAGACCATCAAGGACATTCTGTAGATTCAGCCACTCTCAACTTTAGTAGAAACTGTCTCACCAAGTATTGGTCCTTTCCTCCCTGTCAGCACAGACAAAAAAGGAAAAGGGGAAGAAGAGATAGAGCAGCGAGGCAACATAAAAGATGTCAGTCAAAACCTACTGGTAGGCCTAGTGGACCCTGGCTCCAGGGCCCTATCAGTGAGCAGTCATAACTCAAGACAGTTCCTTCCCCATCCCCTTTCCCTTAATTCCCACTGCAAACATCCTCACCCTCCTTCCTCCAAACCCTCCAATGGCTAGAAAGTTATGGGGAAGGTTATCTCTCTCTCTTACATTGAATGGATCAATATTTTCAGGACAAATGAATGCAAGCATCATCAAAGCTGGTTGCAGACCTTTCTTTCTCTTCTCTTCCAAAGCCTGCAGGCAGTTCTTCTGTTCCCCCAAACCAATAAAAGAAGCTCTGATCCAGCTAGGTTTGCATTTACAACAAAGATTTATAGAAGAGGTACCCTCCCAAGAAAGGAAAAGAGAGTATTATTGAAGACTCTTCCTTGTTCCAAGAAATGAGGGAACTTGGGCACCCATACTAGACCTGTCCAGATTAAATGGATTTCTTCTGGTATGCAAGTTCAAAATGCTTATATTAGAAAAGCTTGAGTCTGTGATTTCTCCTTAGGCCTACCCAGTCACCTTGGGTCTAAAAGATGCTTACCTTCATATTCCAATTGCAAAGTCTCACAGGAAGCAACTATCTTTCAACAAATGTTACCCTTGCCCAACAGCAGCCTATTGTATTACAGAAGCCGTTCTAGTGAGTTTTCTTAGGAGAAGTTTGAAATTTATTTTCTCTATAAGTGAAAATACTAGTTTCTAGTTCTCCCTCAGCATGTAGGTAAATAACGTCTAATTCTTATGCCTCAACAATATACACACCTTTCTCATAGTCTGAACTTTTAAAATATGGAAGGGAAAATAAAGTAACCACTTTTCAATAAAATACACACTAAAATCAAACAAAATAACATAGGGAATAAAGCCAGGAAGATAACTGTTTTCCACAACACTGTGATCTGTGACAGTAGCCTTTTCCTTTAAATTTTAACAGAAAACCGCAAAATGTTTTCTTTTTCCTCTAAATAAATACAGTATTCTCTATATCCTGTTTCTATTCTTGGGTAATTTATTTCTTTTAATTCCCAACACTTACAAAGAGGCAGAACTTTGTTTTTCTTCTTGTATAAACTTCTAATATGCAAGAGAAAGGAATATGACAAACTGTAAGAAACACTCTGGAATCAAACATGAAAATAATGTAAGAAATATGATCCAGGATATTTACCTTTCCAACTCAGCAGTGTGTTCCATGGCAGTGACTGGTCCAGTAAGTTTCCTCAGGAAAAGCTTAGAATGTTTTCCTTTACTGTTAAGTACTAGTTTATATCTCCTCCCACAGTTCACAGATAACTCATTTCTAATTGTTTTGACTATATGGATGGTAGAGTTGTGTTCTCTCCTAACCAAAACTGTGATTATACAAGGGAAAATTATTTTTGCACACTGCAATTAAAATGTACTCTACATTCAAACTAGAAAACAATAGCATGAATGAAAACCAAGAAGTTTATCTTTGTACAGTGTATAGTATTCTGTTCTCTGACAGGCATGTTTGTTACAAGTTTCCTGAGGAAAAAAATTAAATATTTTCCCCTTTTAATAAAACTATGTGTTGCTAGACATTCTCTCTTTTTTCAGGTAATGAACTTTTCTGAATCCCATGACTTACCAAAAGACACACCCCCAGATTTAATAAAATCCTGTAGGCATAGTGTAGAGCTTACACAGAAGATACCGTTGCCATGTATGCGTTTCCCCCTTGGCAGTGCACCATGCATATTAAAGATAGCCTGTTGCTGAGGGAGAGCCGTGGAACATGGCTGTGAATTGGTGTAGAGAGTTTGTTACTGTGTCCGCAGATGAGTAACACACCCTCTGCACTGTCCAAGTGCATTATATCAATGTATTCTTTTTTTCTTTTGAGGTTTGCACAGCACAGCAATTGACAGATGCCAGACTTCTAAAAATAGTAACCAGATGCATTTAATTATTAATTCAAAAGTAAACTTTAAGCATAGCTGAGCGGGTTTGCATGCCTCAGTGTGGTACTCAGTAGTGCTTAAACATAGCTGATAGGTAAATGTAAAAGTAAAGCAACATTCTACACATCCACGAAGACAAATGGTTAGAGTGACAGCCTTATGTACAGTAGGTGCAGGGTTTGAATACACAGAAGGGTTACAAGCATTTGCTTTCCAAAAAGAAATTATGCTAATTATATTTAAATCCTGATTTGCTGCACCAGCTAAGCTCTGCTAACCCCTGATAAGTCATGGTAAGCACTGCTTAAACAAGATACGTTTTAGGACTGCTTGGCACTGCACAGCTCCGTTTAGCTGGTTTGTGCACTGCTAAGCATTGCTAAGCAGTACCAGTTTAAGCACTGCTGAGCTAGTTTGCACAGTGCCAAGCAATGCTCTACATTTTTTAAACTTGGGCATTGGCATGTAAGGGCAGGAAACAGGCTATATTAAGGGCAACAGAAGGGAATACAGCATAACCAGTTTGAACTGTGCAGGACTATGGCAGGTGTTGGAGAGGGTGCTCACTTCTGGGCACAGCAGCAGGGCATTCAGAAGTTCAGGGTCATGGTAGGACTCCTGGTGAAAGACCATGAAAACCGGCTGCTGCAGTGGCAGTTCCAGGGCTCAGAGTGCAAGGCAGAGGCCTGGGACTTGCTGGCACGAGATCTGACCAGTGCCACAGGTATCCCTAGCACAGGTGAGTAGATCCATCACCACTATGACCTGAAGCATTGGAAGGGGGATCTTCTGGACAGCTGGGTCTGGGAAGCTTGGGCTGTTAATGCCCCACAAGTTTGTAAGTAATGTTAGCATTGTTTTACAAATACCTAATCTGCATCTTTGATAGACAGGTATGCATATTGGTGTGCTTACATCCCTACAGCTGCAGAGGAGAGAGCTCACAACTTAGAGGTGCATGCAGGGTGCTTGACCAGACTGCACCGTGAGTGTGGTGAGTACAGATTAATTTGCAATCTATAGTCAAATAAACAAGAAAGAATAAAGTATGAACTGCCAATAGGTACATACAGTAAATATTTCTGTATTGCAATGAATGTGGATGTAGGCCTGTACTGCAATAAGTGACTACTGCCAACTATAGTGCAATAAACAGGGAAGACTAAAGCATTAACCCTGATAATGTAAATGAAATAATGTTTCTACTGCAAGAATTGTGGAATTACAACTGTATTGCAACACCTGCATTATAATCAACTGTTGTGCAATAAAGACTCAAAACTATACCAGTAAGTGCATGAAGGTACCCCTAATAAAGTTGTGTTGTGCCATATGTGTTCAATTAGGGCTGTTTTGCATGAAATCAATTATGACAACTGCTCTGAAATAAATAGAAGAATACCATTACCTGCCTCAGGGTATAGCTAATAAAGAGTGGTATGCAATAACTGTAGATTCACAGCTGTAGTACAAGAAATGCATTATGTTACCTGTTCTGCACTGACATCTGAAGCAATACTAGTAACAAGAAAGGTATATTGTGTATATCAGGATTGTCTTGTGTTAGCCATTGCATTTCAGCTATATGCATCCATGCTCTGAGGTACAGTGCTGCAGACAAGTACGACAGTGTAATAGCTGTAGACTGCAAATATACTATAATCTGCAACTGTATATGGGTGAGCTAGCCAACCTAATAATCTGATATGGTTTGTAGACTTCACAGATATTTTTACCCACTAACAGTATATTGTGTACGTCTGCATCCTATGTAGTAATGTATAGTTTACCTAGTATCTCTGTCATGCATGAATCTCATGCATATGTGTTCAACTGCCATTGCAGTCTACTATAAAGCTGTACTACTATTACCAGGTCATATTTTGTTTCTAGGTGAGCTCCAGGCAAATATCAGTCAGTCAGTCAGTAGTCAGTAGTCAGTAGTCAGCAGTGGCTCAGTAGCTCAGTTTGTTAAATGCTCTGTCTCAAATACATTTTACCACAAACAGACCAGGGTTAGAATCTAGTGCCATGTAATTATAAATATTACTGAATCAGTTTTGTATTGAAGACAGATGTTCTCTCCACAGGAAATACAGGTAAATTGAAGTAGCCCTTATTATGAATAAATACTGTGTGTGTTCAGATGTAACAGACTGTTAAGAGCATTGACCAGGAATGTGAAAAGACTTCATAAAATATAGGCAAAAAGTACAATAGTAATAAAAATAACAAATAAAATGTCTAATCTTGGTATGACTGTATGCCTGGAGTGTCTGTGAAAGTTTGCTGAAGTTCTATTCTGATGCCTGACAATGATGGCATGATAGTTGTATACCCTCTGTACTGTACACATACATGTCTCTCAAGTGTCATGCTTTCACGGACTGTAATTAGTGTTGTGTAATCCCTCTGTCACAGATGTATCATCGACATGATTATGTCAATAGCACAGTTGGATCTACTTCAGTTGATCGAACTTTTACAAGTTCGAACCACAAATGGCCAAGACCATATGTTCGAACTTGTAAAAGTTCAAACACTGAAGAAAGAAAAAAAACAATGAAAAACAAAACTAAACATCTGTAGTGGGGAGCTATGGCCCCCTGCACCCCCACCCCCCCTATTTAACTATACCAACTCCGAGATCGCACTGCATTGTGGAAAAGGAAAATCTTCCTGTTCCGCACTGTACAGAGATCTCTATTCAGTCTGATCGCACTTTTACAAGTTCGAACATATGGTCTCAGCTATATGAGGTTCAAACTTGTAAACATTCGATCTACTGAAGGGGACCCAGCACAGTCACACTACATCAGTCCACAGTACACCTTGGTAGTGATATAGGTCCACCTGATGTGTAAGTGTTCTCTGTAGATGTGTACCTGCGGATGTTACTGCTTGTCCCATAATGTCCCATGTGGATAGCTTGAGAGGTATGTATGTGCTACAGCAACTATAGGGCACTGTTAAACATAAAGGAAGGACACACCTGTAGAGTATATAGCAGTACTGTTGTAAACTATATACCCTATACTGGTATTAATGAACTGTATTTATCTCTCTCCCCACACATTATTGTCATCTAAATTTATTATTGTTATATATTGATTATGGTTTAATATTAACATATGTTGTTCTCTAAACTTTTTTGGGGCACGTGTTTTATTATTGTTAGGTATCACAATGGTTGCATATTAATATATCCTGTTGAATTACCAATGTTGTTGGCCTTATGCCATAACTGTTACTGGCATGCTGTTAATATACTGACTGTTATGTTATTTATTGTTGTGTTCCATAAAACATGCATTGATATCTTCTGGGTTATTGGCAATGTTCTGGCATGCTGTTATAACTAACAAAATGTTTTGGTCATAACTAACCTATACACATTGCTATACTGCTTATCACTGCAGGATGTCAGGTAGGCCAGTTCCTGCTGATCTCCCTACCCTGCCTCAGCCAGCTGTGGCACTAGGTCATAGTAAGTCTGGGACCCAAGCTGGTGGTGCCCCCTCCTCTGGCCCTGCACCACATTCAGGTGGAATTGCCTCAGGGGAATGGGCCTGTCTCCCCCAGAAATAGTGGCAGAGGGGCGGTAGTCACCCAGGATCAACTACTGGCCATAGTGCTCAGGATTGTGCATAGGAGTTATGAATAATAGTTGCACCGGCTTGAGGGCAGACTTGACAACCTGGTGGGACCTAGTGACCCTGGCACTCAGCCTCCAGTACAGCCACCTTTGGGACAGTGTTGACTGCCCATGGGTGGAGAGCTCAGTCATGCTGCTGCCATCTGGAGGCACATGAATCTCTGATTCCACAACACCCTCCCCATCCAAGGTGTTTACCCTCAACATGTGTCACACACACTCCTGTATGCTGTCTTGTCTGTCTGCAAATGCAAACTCTCCTACTCAACTTACCTCCCCACACATACCAACATCCCTTCCCCAACATTTCACTCTTTCCTTAAAAAAAAAAAAAAAAGGGCACCTGCCCCACAAAAAAATATTGCCCCATACATAGCTCTCCATTTTGCATGTGTCCTCTTTTAGGTGCAATTGGCTTGACAACACATTTATGTTGTCCTCACTCTCTCTCTGAGGTTTGAGGGCCAAATTCATGTACAATGCCTGTAAAAACTGCACAGCTGTTGCTGTACAAGAAATGGAAAGCTATGGTCCTTTCCTACACCCCTCCTGCACAACCCTACCTGCCTTACAGTATGTTTCCCCTTACTTGCCCCATTTCACCACTGTCCTATCAACCCCTTTTTCTTTTCTTTTTTTTATTATTAGAGCGTGTTCATAGATGTTTATTAGGCTAATGACCACAAGGGCCTTTTTAAGCCTAGCCATGCATCCCAAATCTCTGACAAGTTCTGATACCCTTCATAAGTGGGTCTGGGAGATGAACCATTTACAGGTTACCGTTTTGCATTAGCCAAACCAGGGATGAATTTCCAATTCCCCATCTAATTGTCCAAGTTGCACTTGAATTGGGTTAGGGAGTAACTCTGCTTCACATGGATGGTAAGCCTGTTCCATAGACAGGGTAGTCTATGGGATACATACCTATCTCTCCAGCAGGTCCTATTTATATCACAGGCAAGGTTTAAGTCTTTAGAATGGGTAATTCTGGCACTGTTTGTTTTGTGGATATGTAGGAGGTCTTTCAGAGTGGGGTCTGACAATGCCCTGCATGTCAGGCATAGATCTCCCCTCAAAAGCCTGTAGGAGACAGAATACAGGGATAGGGGCATGAGATGGCCTGCATAGGACATATTACTTATGCCCTGTATTATTTTAGTGAGGAACCTCTGTGGACTTTTCAATTGTTAGATATGCCTGGTTATGTACATACCAAAGGGCGCATTGTACTCAGTGATACATCTGATGAATGCAGAATACATTAGAACAATGACTTCCTTGGACTTAGATGTCATACTTTTGTTTATAAGTTGCACAATATAGAATGATTTCCTCACCACTGTAGACACATGATGATCAAAGGCTAGATTACTGTCTGTGTGTATCCCTAAGTCCCTGACTACTGAGTCAACTCTAAAGGGGGGGGTCCCAATTTGATAGTTACATGAGATGGATGACTTCCCAAAGGATACTAGTATGCATTTCTTGGCTTTTAGTTTCAGTCCATGGCTCTGACACCAGTTGTTTGTCTGTGTCAGCCCCTCATGGAGAACATTTGTGTCAGTGTTAGATTCAATGCAAGCTCCTAATTTGCAATCATCTGCAAATTTAGTCAGCCAGAGACCACTGACATTGGCCTTGACTTCTGAGAAGTAAATGCCAAAAAAGAGCAGTCCAAGGACTGATCCCTGAGAGACTCCACCTTTGCCTGGCCTCTTTGTAGAGATGGACTCCCCAGTTCTAACTTCCTGGATCCTGTCTTTGAGCCAGTTGGCTATCCACTGGGTGACATACAGGTTTGTACCTAACCTCTTGAGTTCTGTTTGTGCCAAGTTAAGTGGCACAGTGCGCAAACCTGCTTAAATGTTCTTAAAAGTGCCATAATGATCTTATGTGTTTCTCACAGTGTGAGGGACATGTTCAAAATAACCACCCCTGCCACAGCTCAAACCCAGACCTCTGTGAACTACAGCATAGTGCATTAGCCTACTAGGCCACTCAGCTCTGAATTAAAATGATTGTTTAAAGCAAAATATATAAATTGCCACTGACACACACTGCAAGTACATATAATGGGAAAATGGGAGGGTACCAGGGACTGTGATGCAAACACTATACCAGTACACAGCCAAATAAATAATAATGGATGAACATGAGGCCTGGGATAGCAGTCATACCTGTCAACTGTACATATTGTTGCAGAATTCCAGAGTTTTGCCCCCTATGTTTAGCCTGGTTTTCAGACAATTCTATTTTTCTGGAAAAATAGTGGCAAGTCATTAAGTATTGAGGTTAGAACATCACGACAGACATTTCAGTTTCACACTTCATACCCATCAGAAAGCACATGCTAATGCAAAACCTGTTAATCTATCAACATTCTAATTTGGTAAGAGCAATTTATAGATTGCCCCTATTTCTGGGCCTTTGTCCCACTTTTATTTATGGCTTTGTCCATATTTCTTCCTCTAAGAGGTTGAGAGGTAGGATAGCATGTAATTGTTCCCTTTTATCAGCAACATCTTTAAACACACATGCTAAGGCAGCAATGGCAAACTACATGTGTACAACTGGAACCCTGCTGCACAACAACTGCCTGTGAAAGCCATGCACATAATGATGGATGCAGGCAATGTGTGTCACAGACAATATGTATGTGCATATATCCTGCAAATACACCTGCCACAGCACTGACTCAGTAGCTCAGTATGTTAAATGCCTTGCATGTAGTATATTTTGCCACCCACTGTCCTGGGTTTGAATCCAGTGTGTTGCACATCAATTACATTCTTGTGCACACAGCAAGTAATGACTGACTCATGCAATTTTAACCCACACAGTTTGCTGCTACTGCAGTAACTGCTACCCATGTTTGCAAGTCAAAGGCCTGTAGGTAGGGACACACTGCACATATTTATATAGCCAAACTATATGCCACCTACTACTCTGTGATTGGCACTATTACATAACAAATGTACCTTACACACATGCCTTGATTGTACTGTAAAGGGTACCCTTATCCTGGCTCAGCTGTGATAACACAGCTGACACTGCTGCCTCAGTTACACCTACAGCTTGCTGTCCACCAAAGAGTTCACACTGCCCCCCATGTGTCCTAGGCTGCAGTAGCAGCTGCAGCCCGGAACATACACAGATGTATGTTAAGCTAGCTGCTACAGACCTACCATACCTCACAACCTGCTAGAACAAGGGATCCAGACACAACCATATGTCAAGGGTGGGGGTGCAAAGGTCCAGTGACAGGGACATGTGTCACAGTTTGCACCTGCAAAGATAGTGAGATGATAGAATAGCAGCTGCTGCATCAGCATGCATAGTCTGATGGGTATGATGTTTGACATTCACACATCTCCCTTTCCTTACTGATCAAAACCCACAATGTTTACCACTGAACTGCCAGATAATCACAATGTCATGGGACAATGGTCAAACATATCATGCAAAACTGTGGACACACCTCAGAAATCCCAACAATGGACAGTATTTGTACCTACCCTCTGTGATGCCGTAGTATCCACACCTTACTAATGTCAACCTCAAAGAGGAAGAAAGGGGCCAAGGCCTACCTGAAGGCCTTAAATATTGCACTGTGGTGTGCCATGTCATTGGCTAATGAAAGTGCAAACCAGCTGTTTTGGATGCAATTAGCAAGTCTAAGCCACAGATTGGTGCACAGGCAATTACCTGTTAATGAGCGTTAATTACAAAAGGCAAGTAACTGCCTATGGGGAACAGGTCTGTATGTTGTTTTGCTCACACAGACAACAGATTTGCAAACTATCTGCAGAGGAACACTTCAAACAAAGAGTACTTCACTCTACCAGTTATGTAATAGATGTCCCCATATAATGGGATGCAGATGGTAGGATGGAGGTATGGGGAATAAATAGGGATTACAACAGTAGGCCTGTCAGATATCTATGCTACTGACATGTTGATGATACTCTGCTGTCCAACAGCTACAGGCATGCCTCTCAACTGTCTTTGCTTTGAGTCAAATCCCAGCTCTGCACGTTACTCCCTCCCTCCTACAGTGGTCGGCTGTTGTAGGAAAGCTAGTGGAATCTATGTTAGACATAGTGACACTAAGTAAGGGTATACACTCCTGCAACATCAAACAATGTACTGTCATTCACAGCCTCTCAGTCTGTCAGTGACACACATAAATAGTGCTGGCATTCTACAGGTGTCCCTGACTCTCCCTGATGTACCCTGGATAGATCACTGTTTTGTTGACATTTATCCCTCATTGGTTGAGAGCTATGGCTAACATACCTGTCAGTCCCCTACAGCAGGGATTTGGTCATAGTCATAAGTAATGAGGGAACACAGGCCCAACCTCAGTAACAGGGGATGCATATTGTCCATACAACATAAAACTATGAATATGCTAACAGATATTACTGTAGCATATGTGTTTTCTGAGGAGTCTGGCGTGTGACAGACACATTGCATATTGTCCATCAACAACCATCAATGAATAGCCAACCATTTGTCAGACATCCACATGTTTGTGCCAACACATTCATGAGGCACACATTCACAGTCCACAAACATCTGTGTAGTGGGGAGGTGGGATGCCTACAAGGAGCATATACTACAGCAGGTTTACATTGCTGTTTGTCATTGTGGCACACTGCTGTTGCTGAACTGTCCCCATATAGTTGTAATATCACACAGCTATTTGCCTAACAGTGGCTGTATGATATGTTAGTGGGAGACTGTCCGTAGGGGACACACCACAGTAGACTGCAGTGATGATTGTAGAGACATAGAGCAGAATCTGTCATGGCACACAGGGACATATCCAGTATCTCTCCTATCTTGGTGATAGCCATACATGTAGTGTGTTCATAGACTGCGGGTTATGATGTGTGAGAGAGCAGTGGATAGTGCAGGCTATTTTGGTTGTGCAGGGTCTGTACATAGTGGATGTCCATGTATCTGGTCCTGTAATGTGTCCCCATCTTGTTGTCTTTCAGGATGTATTGCAGGAGGCATCACCCATTCATAGCTGCTGAGAATGCTGTTATCCTGGATGGACTCAGACTGCATCATCACATTCTCCTTTCAACGGCTCGCCAACATCATGACCAGCATGCAGCATTGTGGGGTGACCTTGTCAGGGCGATTAACCAAAGTAGACATCAGGACAGGACCTACAAGCAAGTCCAACACAGGGCCACAGATATGCTCAATGCCACAAGTCAAAGGGCAGCTGCTGTGGCCAGGGATTGTGCTGCCATTGCTGGAGGGCCTACAACAGAACAACCACTCACAGCCACAGAGGAATTCCTGGCAAACCTATAATCACTCACTAGCTCCCAGGCATCCATCACCCCATACATCCTGGAGGTATGTGCCACAACGTCCACATCAGAGGAGCGTCCAGGTAAGCTTTCTTTGTTCTCCAGTGTAATACTGTATCAGTCATTCTGACAGGCTCTGCATACCAGAACATGGGGGTCAGGTCTATCTGCAATGGGGGGGGGGTTGTTTTAATGCACAGTTGTGCACACATAATCATAATTTCAGCAATGTACTCAGTATCACATTAGCTACTGTGCATGTGGATATATGCACATATTACCCTCTAACAGTGCAACATTTGGTATTGCTGACAATGTCTTTCCCTCACATTTCCATAGGTTCATCAGGTGTGGCCGGAGTCCAAGGTCCTGTACCTGGTAAGTGTGATAATGTTGGTTTATGGATCATATATACCCTAAGAATGTTAAGGGCTGCCATTTTGACCTAGGCACAACTGTTATGCTTAGCCAGAGTAGACTAGGTTGTATGTTTAATTTTGGATCAGTTAACTTATTAACCCCAAGTACTATCTCATAGCGTCTCTGTGCTTACATCCGAGCACGCTATGAGACGATAGGAATTACAAGCTGTTAATCCCCCACCCCCCTGAGTCCCTTCCACAGGTGCGTTAAAGTGTAATGTAGGTTTCTAGCTCAACTAAGTGTAAAACATGCTGAAATCGTAACTGAACTTGTTATTTACCTGTTATAGTTACAATTCAGCATGCTTTTTCAACCTGGTCACATTAAACTTTTAGGAGAAAATCTCCTTTCAAAGTGTTGGCAGCCAATTGGATTGCTGTAATCCAAGCCGCCACTTGCATCACACCTCCACCCCCGTCCTGACTTTCTTTTGTTATACCCAAATCAATAGAGGGTCCAATAGCAGGTATTCCTTTCTTTGTGATGATATTTGTCGATTTTACCTGCTACTGGATTCCTCCAGCATAGATTGCAAGGATCACCATTGCAGAAAACACATTGGTTTGGCAGGGTCTCACTACGAAGTTCTCGTTGTTTTTTTTTTGGACCAAGAACTGCTTTCTCTCTCCTTCAGGTAAGTAATTGGGTGATTTTGTAATTATTCCACTTTGCCCGAATAACAGCCTAATACCAAGGCATGTCGCACATTTGGCATTTTATTTATTTAGTAAATATATCAATGCCTACTCTTGGTTAAGGACGAATAAGTTATTGGTACAAAATTAATTCATAATATAACACATGCCACAGAATTTAAGAGTTAATTATCAAGTCTGTCTCCTAGCCCTTTGTGGGTTAAAAGGCTAGTCTTATGTAAAGAAAAACCTGCCAAAACACACTTTTGGAAAAGTCCCAGTGAGTAAGTGAGCGAGTAGGTCATTTGAATACCACATCACTGTCAATGTACAAGTGCTAAGGCCCTTCCACAAAGTTACTGGACGAGATGAAAAAAAGAGAGAGAGAGAGAGTGGTTCAATTTTAAGAAATTTTGTTATTAAATTGGGCCTTTGTTTCATGGCTCACATGATCATAGTGTGCTGGAAATCCCTTTTATGCAGTAGCTCTGTAGCTTGAACCCCAAAGTATTTCGCAGTGAGCGGGTTGGCTTTTAGTAGTGCTGCAGGTGGGAGATATATTTTGTTGTCATTTATTTGACGCGATAGTTTTGTATTAAAATGATTAAGAAGTGTTTGTGGTGAACTCTGTAGCAAAGTCTAGGTTACTGAAATATTCTTTTTCTAATGTGTATCTAACAGCAACCAGTTGCATTCTGTACCCCCCTCTTCAGACACCTGAAAAGCGGGAGGGATATATAACAGAAGCTGTACCTGACTAGGACTGGTCAAACTGCAGTAGCACCCCTGTGTAAAATATACAATTATTTTACAGTTTAAGAGATGTTAAACACGCCGAGTTGAAACATGCATGTTGATTCATTTATTTAGTGGCGTTAATACTGCATGATTTACTTTAACAGATGTTAAACACCCCAAGTTGAAACATAAAAATTTGAAACCACTGTTCCTGTCACAGAAAAACTGTTTTTAGTATGAAACCGTATACACACAGTGTCGATTTAATAAATCTGAAACATGTTTTATCTTATCTTCTTTGTGTGTGCTGCTTAATTTAGTTTTATAAAAATGCAGCTTAGATATTTTAAGCACAATTCATAGGTCACTAAGAGTCATTAACACCCCACTGGCTTTTGATGTATTTTAATCTTAATTATAGCAATACATCAAGAAATGGTTTATGAAATGGGATACATGTTATAAAATTAACATGGATAGCTGTGTCTGTGACTGTGAACATACTAGATCTAATGGAGCTGTTGAGAATTGTTAACCCCCCCCCCCCACACACACACAAATACATCTTTCTGTTTTCTGGTTTGATGTTTACAACTTTTTGGAACCAACAAAAGATAAGTACACAAAACTCTTTATCTCTTTAAAGGGGGAAAAAATAAATGAGCTGATCTGGCTTGTGTTTAAACTCTCCTACTTTACTGGCCTGTTTTACTTGCAGGTGTGCTATACATGCATTTGTTTCTAGGTTATGTGCAGTGCCAAGCCATTCAGCTGCACCAGAAGTCTAAGGCTTTCACAAAAACACACACATTCATACATATATACACATCTATAAACAGTTAACTTACACCGAGTTGATATGTACTGGAGCATTTCACACTAATATACACAAGTTTATGATCAGTGATTCTGAGGTGGTTTATAGAGGATCTCCGGGTGTTTTGTGGGAAAGCTTTTGTTGATCGCTGGTGACCTTCCTTCTGATCAACACAGTTTTCACAAATGTACAATTTACTAAATATTTCAACTACTGTTTGTTTATTTTGTTGATATTAATAGTGCTGGTATTAACTGTGGCGGTATTTGTGTTTTTGTTGCCAGTTCATATGTTTTGTTTCAGAAAATAGGCACTGCACGTGTGTAATGTATTTGAGGTAAATGCATCGAAGGAGTTTTCTTGAAATTAAGTAAAGAGCATTTGTACAATGGCTGCAGTTATTTTGCATTTAACTGCTACTCCTTGAGAACATATCTCTGAACTCTCTAGTCTTTTGCAGAATGTCCAGATTTTTGCCTCAGATTTTTGGTCTGTTCCTCACACAATTTGTAGTTTTCTATCAATCGCTGAGTACTACCGTCTTTAAGTAATGGTTTACATTTGAGTTTTACTGTATATATCCTTCAGAAAATGCATGCTGAGGCAAAACCTATTATTCTAGCCACTTTTTAAGTTTATAAGAACAATATGTAAAATTTGTCCCTGATTTTGCCCCCCGTTATTTTTGGCTTTGACCAGATTTATTGCACTTAGAAGTTGAGAGGTATGCTTGAAACTCGGTGTGGTATGCAGTGAACATATTACCACATATGCATAGTTCAGCTATAGCTTTGCAGTGTTTTGTATATATTGTACAGTATTTAGTACATATTTGAGATTTACAGCTATTTTAATTACAAACTTCTTATGAATGATTTTTCACAAACTTGTAGAGACTTTATGAAGAGAGCAGAACTGAGAAAAGGGGGCAATCACAAATCTGTAATAGCGCTCTACTTCCGTTGGGAGCTGGCGTAATGGTTAAGGTGTTTGCACAGGCAAGAGATACAGTTACTCCAAAGGAATAAAATGTGGCCCTGAACTATTTTAATACATGTATTCTCTCAGTTCTTGGTGCCAAAAACATAAAAATGCTTGGTAAACAATAGAAAAGGAGTCTTTTAAAATTATGCATCTCTTTCATTTTCTGTAAACTTGTCCAGTTTTTTAAAGCTGTTGCTGAGGTGACAATTTAGTTATTTGCATGTACTACAACCTGTATTTTCTAAAACTGCTGAAGGGGTTGTCAATGGAAATGTTGCGTTCTGGTGCTTGTGCATAGTAGGGCAGATTGTGGAAGGGGTCAATGGGTGATGCCATGTGATATAAAGAGCACCAAATAGACCAGCAAGGCAGCAAGGAGTTCCAATATATTTATTTAAGTACTTGAACAAACTAGTTTCGGCAAAAAAGCCTTCTTCAGTGTAAGACAGTACAGTCAAGTTCCTTTTACTCATCAATTTAAATACATAGCATGAGCCAATAAGATAATTGAGCTCATGAATATTAATGAAAATGAGAAAAAGTTTTTTGCTTTGTAGTTTTGACAATCAAAAATGCAGTGGGTAACACTTAGATGAGAGTCAATCCTGATGGAGAAGATGACAACCATGAATAAATGTAAAGAAATAAATTGACATTTTTATAATACAATGTGACATATATCTGTATATACATGAAAATGTATATCTAAGCCACAAGCAATATATGTTGAGCAGATATTCCTCAATACCACCAATGGTAATACAACGTATCGACTACCTATATTAAATTGGCTTAGAAGATACTGAATAGAGAACTTTCACAAACAACAGTGAAAATAAAAAATAAAAATGTGAAAATAAAAACAAAAATAAACAAATGTAATGCAAAACATAACAGCCAAAGCTAAAAGTGAAAAATGGATTGAGATTGGATCGATATACTATGACATGTATATGTATGTAAAAAACATATGTAATTGCTAGCCATAACCAGCATCTGTTAGCAAAATACTGTTCCTACAAACACTGATATTTTCCACATAACAACAGAATACACCACGCCAATACCACAGTTAGTGCTAAAAGTATACCCATATGGCTCGGTGTCCTGAACACAGATCAAGCAAGGCTGA
Source organism: Protopterus annectens (assembly GCF_019279795.1). Classification (NCBI taxonomy): domain Eukaryota; kingdom Metazoa; phylum Chordata; order Ceratodontiformes; family Protopteridae; genus Protopterus; species Protopterus annectens. The sequence goes on along the minus strand of NC_056729.1, from coordinate 688,672,639 downwards.
TCAGAAATATATTTATATTATGTGCATATATAGAACTAGATTATTTCTTGAGATCAATGTAACCCAAACCTTAATATCAGGATAGATCAACAGTGTTATTACAAGATATCCATATTCTCCTATAAATGATCATTTAGACCCGGATGGAATAGACCCCCCCCAATGTAGTGATCCAATATTTCTCCTTTTGATCCAATAATCCATGCCAACCTTGTTTGTTAGTTCTGTCTCCAGAAATACGATCAATAACCATGAAACTAAATTTGGCCTGTGGATGTTTACGTGTATGTTGATATAGGGCACTGGTCTCCTTATGGTTCCTTACATCACTCCGATGTTCATTCATTCTGTATCTGAATGCTCTGGAAGTTTGGCCTACATAGAATGCCCCACAATAACAGGATGCAAGGTAACCGCAAAAAGGAGTCAATCTCATCCTTAAACACAGACGTTGGGTCTATGGACATGTGCATGTAACACTTAGCATCAGACAGTTGGGTTAACCCTTCCTGAATATAATCAGCGGTATTCCAAACCACAACTGCACCTCCCTTATCAGCAGGGACAATAACTATATCCTTGTTGTTACATAGGTTGTCCAAAGCTATCCTATCATCTGGTGTTAAGTTGCTAGCTAGCATAACATGTCCTAAATTCTCAAATGAATGTCTCTCAAAATAGTATCCATAAAAATGGAAACGTGTTTATTCATAGGTGGTTGGAATGAAGACTTGCCAAAGCGAAAGTCCTCAGAAGGTTCTGACTTGTCATCATCAAAAAACAATCTTAAATTTAAAGTCCGGCAAAAAGCCTGTAGATCTTGTACTATATGATATTCCTGACTGAAAAAAGAGGGAATATAGTTAAGACCCTTATTCAAAAGAGCAACCTGTTCATTTGTTAATACCCTAGGCTCCTACTTGTCGCATTTTAAACACATGGCAAGTGGGGGTACTATTTATAAACAACTCACACTTCATGGTGATGAACTTTTTGGTTCGTTTCCCTGTGGTCATTGTGGTTCCTGTCCATATATGCCCAAATCCAAAGAGTTCTCTAGTCGTAACACCAGTAGAATATTTGACATTAAGATTTTTGGTAATTGCAGTAGCGATTGGGTGGTGTACCTTGCATCCTGTTATTGTGGGGCATTCTATGTAGGCCAAACTTCCAGAGCATTCAGATACAGAATGAATGAACATCGGAGTGATGTAAGGAACCATAAGGAGACCAGTGCCCTATATCAACATACCATCCACAGGCCAAATTTAGTTTCATGGTTATTGATCGTATTTCTGGAGACAGAACTAACAAACAAGGTTGGCATGGGTTATTGGATCAAAAGGAGAAATATTGGATCACTACATTGGGGGGTCTATTCCATCCGGGTCTAAATGATCATTTATAGGAGAATATGGATATCTTGTAATAACACTGTTGATCTATCCTGATATTAAGGTTTGGGTTACATTGATCTCAAGAAATAATCTAGTTCTATATATGCACATAATATAAATATATTTCTGATCAGCCTTGCTTGATCTGTGTTCAGGACACCGAGCCATATGGGTATACTTTTAGCACTAACTGTGGTATTGGCGTGGTGTATTTATACAATACAGGCTGTTGTTATGTGGAAAATATCAGTGTTTGTAGGAACAGTATTTTGCTAACAGATGCTGGTTATGGCTAGCAATTACATATGTTTTTTACATACATATACATGTCATAGTATATCGATCCAATCTCAATCCATTTTTCACTTTTAGCTTTGGCTGTTATGTTTTTCATTACATTTGTTTATTTTTTTGTTTTTATTTTCACATTTTTTATTTTTTATTTTCACTGTTGTTTGTGAAAGTTCTCTATTCAGTATATGCAATTTTGACATGGGTGGCCTGGGCTTCTAAGCCAATTTAATATAGGTAGTCGTATTACCATTGGTGGTATTGAGGAATATCTGTTCAACATATATTGCTTGTGGCTTAGATATACATTTTCATGTATATACAGATATATGTCACATTGTATTATAAAAATGTCAATTTATTTCTTTACATTTATTCATGGTTGTCATCTTCTCCATCAGGATTGACTCTCATCTAAGTGTTACCCACTGCATTTTTGATTGTCAAAACTACAAAGCAAAAAACTTTTTCTCATTTTCATTAATATTCATGAGCTCAATTATCTTATTGGCTCATGCTATGTATTTAAATTGATGAGTAAAAGGAACTTGACTGTACTGTCTTACACTGAAGAAGGCTTTTTTGCCGAAACTAGTTTGTTCAAGTACTTAAATAAATATATTGGAACTCCTTGCTGTTTGGTTTGTGCCATGTGATATAAACCTCATCATTTTCTATAAAGCTTTGTGGCTCATGTTTCCAGTGTTTTTTCAGATAGTTCAATATAATGTTTGCACAATTCCCATGCAACATGCCACATTATTATTCCTTTCAGTATATAGTGCTTCTGCCATTAGTATATTATAGCCAGCAATATGTGTGACTGTTTCCAATTCTGTTTTACAAAAGCTACAATAGTTGTTCTCCCACATGTTCAATAGACTTTGTAAACCAAAGTGTGTGTACTCGACTATGATGGGCTGCCAATATTAACTTTTGTCTTTTGGTTTAAATGCACCTCTCCTTAACCATTCCTGCATTTGATCCTGATTGACATTAGGTTGCTCCAAGACTTTTATGTACTTGCGTCTTTATGCATTTTCCACCTTTCCTACATTCTGTTCTGATCATTCACCTTGTATTCTTTTTGTTTTTTGGCACATTGAGTTGCTGCTTGATTTTTATCTATTTCTGGTTGGATTTCCACTCCTATGTGACACTGATATGCTTCTGTTAAAGAAAGCAGGAAAGTCAATTTCTGCTTCACATGGGTGGGGAGCTGGTTCCAGAGAAGCGGTAGTCTCTGGGATACATACTTGTCTCTCCAGCAGGTCCTATTTATACTCCAATCAAGGTTTAAGTCTTTAGAATGGGTAATTGAGATGCTGTGTGTTTTGTGTATATGTCAGAAGTATGACCTGTGTTCTTTTACTGAGGAACCTCTGTGGATGTTCCACTTGTTGGACATGCCTGGTTAGTTATGTACTAAAATGGGCATTGTACTCGACAGGTCTGAAGAATGCAGAATACAGTGGAGAAGACTTTATGACTTCTTTGGACCTAGACACCTTACCTTTGTTTGTACGTTGCAAAACATAGAATGATTTCTTCACTAGTGTAGACATGTGATGGTCAAAGGCGCTAGATGTCTGTGTGTGGTCCCTGACTACTAAGTCAACTCTTAGGGTTGTGGTGTCAATATGATAGTTACAAGGGCTGGCTGACTTCCTGGGGGATACTGTTATGTATTTCTTGGCAAGACAGTGTTAGTCCATGGCTCAGATGCCAGTTATTTGTCTGTGTTAGCCCTTTATGGAGAGCATTAGTGGCAGTGGTTCATTTGAGGTTGTGGACATAGCTGAAGAATGTATTGTGTTTGTCCTTGTAGGACAAATGTACCTCAGATTTGACTTTGCTAGATTGTATTTGTCTTCAGATCTGCTTGTTTAGTTTGAGAAGGCTTTTATCCTGCTAGGTGCTCCACCTCCTATTTTTGGCCATGATTTTCTTCCTTCTGTTACACAGCCTATTGATGTTGTGATTTCAGCAGGGTGGCTGTTTTTTTTTTTTGAGTTAGTTCTGTACTCGATGCTGCTGGGCTGGATGGTGAGTGTTTCCAATAATACATGGATTTCATGGGTTATAGAAGGGGACCTATATCTTGCAAGTCAAGTAAGTGCTACAGGATTTGGCTTATGGTACTTTGAAGATGGAGAAGCTCAAGTTCATTGTCCTGTTTGATCTGCCATGAGATTTAAAGTCATACACAACCACTTTTAGTCCCTGTCTGTATAGTACTGGTGAAACTTAACTAAAAGGTGCAGTATACAAAGGAAACATGATTTGACTATTACTTACTTTATTTCCTGCCAGCACTTGGTTCTGCTAGCTGTTTCTATTTGAGTTCAACCTGTGAAATATTGTGTTACTTCTTTCTGGTATTTGACATAGCATATCTTCTATTACATACTTAGGCCAGTAATTCTAGCAAAAATCCCTAAAATCAATTTCTTATAGATGTCTCCTGACTTACTTGCTGACTATTTCAAGCATGGAGCTACCATATGTTTTGGGCTTTTTTCTTGGCTTTGTCAGTCATTTGTGGAATTTAGCTTGGAGGAAAGGCTCAATATCTAAATGTTATACTATTTTACTGGATTACAATGGTCTTCTCCTTACTGATGATAATGAGTCTATGTTACATAACAGCGGCACAAGGTAATAACTTGAATGCCTACGTTATGTGCAGCAATTATCACCTGTGTCTGAGCATAACTTTGCATGTCATTATCACAGTGCAGTTACAATATAGCACTGAGTCGTTATCACTTTTCAGGCAAAACTGTCAGCAGCTGTCTGTTATTCACATAAGTAAAAATCATTATCACATTGAGCAATGCACAAGTCAGATTTGGCTTTTTCTCAACTTGGAGTCATTGCAATCCACCCACCCACCACTTTCTTTCTGTCATTTGTATAATTTCAAGAAATGTAACAAATCTACGAGGCAAAATCTGAACATCCTGCAAAAATCAGGACACTTGAGAGTTATGACAGGGATACATTTTCAATTTGTTCTTTTTAAATATTAGTGGAGTGGCGGTCCTTACCCTGCACCCTTGTCAGTCATTTTGTGTAATTTGGTGTTTTCATGGGTGGTCAGTATGTACCTCTGCAGCATCACAATTTATGTACCTTATGAAAAGAATAATGCCCCTGTGAATAGGAGTGAAGATTTGGATGGGCTAACCAGGTAATGCATATGATATACATACATATGTAGTCTTCCAATACATCTGTCAAACATCAGTAGTAATCTCCTTGCATTTTCTTTCCTGTGCAGGTTCATCCACCTTCTGACACTGACACAGCTTCACAAGCAGGAGAAAGTACAGTTGTGTACACTTGCCATAAATGTAGATGTTTGAGTGTATTCAGTGTTGCAGTCATTACATTTGGGTAATCTGTTGGCAGGCTGCCCTCAGTCGGCCCAATTAACAAAGTCTTGGGTCCTGCATCAGTTGCTGTCCCTTCTACCATGATGTCAGGTCATCAGGGGTATAAAACATGCAGCCGACGCCATTACATCAGTTTTTCTTGCCCCAAATATCAGGTGCCCACTAAATGGGGAGCAAGTAAAATTAAAAACACAAAAATATACCTCCAACCAAAAGCAAATACACCAAAAAGGCTTTTAAGCATAGTAAAAGAAAGTAGAGGTATAGTAAGAGAAAAACAGGGGGCTGGAGGGAGGGCAACCAGGGCTGCAACAGTGATACACTCGAACATCTACATTTATGGTAAGTGTACACAACTGTACTATGTTCTTCATGTTTCACTGTTGCAGTCATTACATTTGGGTAGATTCCCAAAGCTATGGTTGGGAGGATGGATTTATGCAGCATTAGGACCAGCTATAAGGCCCTGCAAGACTGCAGTGGCAAAGCCAGCTCTGGATTTAGAGAAAATTGGTAAATGATAATGCTTGGCAAAAGTATGTACTGAACTCCAGGTAACAGCTTTTAGAATATCCCTGGTAGGAACATCTCTGAGAAAGGCTGCAGAAGTAGATGCAGCCCTGGTGGAATGAGATCTGATCCCCTGGGGGATAGGTTTTCCATGGTGCTTATAGCAGAAATTAATGCAATGGCTTATCCATTTAGAAATGGTTTGTTTTGAAATAGCCTTCCCCTCTGCCCCAGCAACAAATGCCACTAGCAATTGTTCAGATTTTCTTTGATATTTAGTTCTGTCCAAGTAGAATCTAAGTTGTCTGTGCACATCCAAGGAATGCATAATTCATCCCCCTTTGTTTTGTGGATTGGGATAGAAGGTTGGCAAATTAATGGACTGGTTAAGAGCCACACTGGAAACCACCTTAGGCATGAAGGATGGATTGGTCCTCAGAGATACCCTGTCCGCATGAAAGATGATGAAAGGCTCCACTGCCATAAGGGCCTGTAATTCAGATATCCTTCTAGCTGAGGTGATTGCTAAGAGGAAAGCTGTTTTCCAAGAAAGAAATATTAAGTCTGCAGTAGCAGCTGGCTCGAAAGGAGGTAAAGTGAGTTTTTCCAAAACAAAGTTAAGGTCCCAGGCAGGGGTAGGAGCTCTCCTGGGTGGTCTCAAGTTCTTTGCCCCTCTCATATACTGTTTGAACAGGGGGTGAGAAAAGAGGGGTGGTTCTGTGTTACAGTGAGCTGAAATAGCTGAAGCTTGGATTTTAATAGAGGAAAAAGGCAGGCCCTTGTGAAGCATCTCAGTTAAGTATTGCAAAATCTGAGGTAAATTGGGCGCTGCTGTGCTAATCCCTAAAGATTGGTTCCAGGCACAGAATCTTTTCCATTTGTCAGCATAAGATTTTCTAGTACTAGGTCTTCTCGCCTCCAAAATGACATCCATCACATGTTTGCTGTGGGATGCTAAGGGTGAATTTAAGTGATTAACCAAGCTGCAAGGTTCAATGTTGGGAGCTGAGGGTGCAGAATTTGGTTCTCCTGCTGAGACAGTAAGGAAGGTGTCTGAGGCAGGTGCCATGGAGATATTGTGACACACTGCGCAGGAGTGGGTACAAGTGTTGGAGTGGCCAGTCTGGAGCAAGCAAAATCATTTTTGGTTTGTCCTGTTTGACTTTTAGCAGAACTTTGGAGAGCAGAGGCAGCTTGGGGAAGGAGTAGACTGATAGGTTTTCCCAGCTGAAGGACAGAGCATCCACGTTCCAGGGGAAAGGAGTAGACTGATAGGTTTCCCAGCTGAAGGACAGGGCATCCACTTTCCAGGGGAAAGGAGTAGACTGATAGGTTTTCCCAGCTGAAGGACAGAGCATCCACTTTCCAGGCTTTTTTTTGTGAGGAGTTCTTGTGCAAAATTTGTCCAACTGGTAGTTTTGGGGGGAGGCAAATAGATCTATGTCTGGGCTCCCCCATTTGCTTGTCAACATGTTGAAAATCCGTGATTCCAGTTTCCATTCCTGTGGGTCCATGAGATTTCTGCTTAGTCCGTCTGCCAGTGTGTTCAGTTTTCCTGGCAGGAATTGAGCTTGTAGTTGCACTTGGTAGCTCAAGGCTGTGTTCCACAATGCCATGGCTAGTCTGCAGAGGGGGTAGGAATGTGTACCCCCCTGCTTGTTTATGTACCACATAACTGTGGTGTTGTCCGTCTTTACCATTAGTTGTCCTGGATGAATGTAGTCCTTGAAGGCTGTCAGAGCATTCTGTACAGCTAACATTTCTTTTTGATTGATATGTAGGTGCTTTTGATTTGGGTTCCATTTGCCCAGAATGCACTTTCCTGCCAGGTGAGCCCCCCCCCATGCATAGTCTGATGCGTCTGTAGTTAGGGTTTGGGCGGCAGGGGGTAGTGTGAATGGCAGTCCCTTATTTTGGTGGCAGGCCTCTGCCCACCATAGGAACTCCAGGCGTAGGCAAGGTATGATAGGGATCATTGTTTCCAGGCTGTGACAATGTTGACTTCATAGACGTTTTAAGTACCACTGAAGTTTCCTCATATGCAGTCTTGCATATGGAATTACAAGAATACAGGAGGCCATGAACCCAAAGGCTTGCAGTATTTGTCTTGCAGATTGCAGGGTTTTTGTGGCCACTTGTTTGAAGTAAGTTAACAAATGAATTTGCTTTTCTGGCATGAGGAAAGCCATCTGGGCAGTTGTATTAAAGCTTGCACCCAGGAATGTAATCTGTTGAGAGGGTATCAGTTGTGATTTCTTTTCAAGTTTAGACAAGTTAGAACCCTTTTTACAAATGCCAGATGATTTATAAGTATGGCCTGGTTTTCTGCCTGAATTAGACAATCGTCCAGGTATGGATATATTTGAATATTTCTTTGCCTGCAAAATGCAATTACTGGAGCCAGGCACTTTGTGAATACCCTGGGTGCAGTAGACAAGCCAAAGGCCAGTGCAGAGAACTGATAATGCAAGTAGACTGCTTTGAAGAATAGGTACCTTCTGCAAGATTCCCTGATTGGGATATGCAGGTAAGCTTCTTTTAAATCTACAGTTGCCAACCAGGCATCTTTGCCTAGCATAGGAAGTAACTGGTGAAGAGTCAGCATCTTGAATTTTCGAATGCCCAGAAAGGTGTTTACAGTAGACAGGTCCAGAATTGGACGCCATGATTTGTCTTTTCTGGATACCAGGAAAAGCCTGGAATAGAAACCTTGTCCCTTTTCCTCTTCTGGTACCAGCTGAATAGCCCCCATGTTTAAGAGGGAAATTACTTGTTTCTGAGCCTCTGCCTACTGATTTGGGGGCAGTTCTGGCCACCCGTTTGGTGTTGGCAACATGTGGAAATGAAATCTGTATCCCTGGGATGCTATATTTAAAACCCTTTTGTCCTGGATTATGAGTTCCCAGTTTTTTGCATGAAGAGCAATCTTTCCCCCCAAAGGGGCGGCTAAAAGTTAAGTGCTTGGTAATTTTAAAGGAAAGTCATTGAGACTGTTTACCATAGGGGGGTGTCTTGTTATTTCCAGATTTGGAAGTGGAGGCCCCCCATTGCTTAGTTCTGAGAGTCCCTTGGGACTGAAACCTGGTGTTTTTGGTGTGTCTGGGTTTGGCTTGAGATGATCTGGAAGGAGATGGAAAGGACCAGTTCTCAGTAGGCCAGTGCCTACTAAATCTTGGAGGTTGCACTTGTAAGAAATCCTTTACAGTTTGCATAGATTTAGCTTTATCTTCCATCTTTTTTAGAACTTCTTCAGCCTTATTGCCAAACAGGCGGTCCTGATTTAAAGGAGCATCCAAAAATTTTGCTTTAACATGATCAGGCAGAGATTACTCCTTAAATCACTGAAGCTTGCACAAACTAGTAAAAACAAAAAAACGATAAGGCGGTTTTAAAACTGATACTCCGATTTATTAATTACACAACGGGTACTAAAACATAAAATGCTTTTCGTCTGGTTATACTCAGACTTCCTCAGAAGATAAAATGACATTAAAATTACTTGTTTAAATACTCAACAGCTGAAAAAGTGCGGGAATTTAAATACAATTAATTAATTCATCAATATGTACTCAAACTTAAACCAGAATCCTTAAAGTAAAAGTACTGTTCACCTACTTTAAACAGTATCAAGTACATACACACTAAGTTAAAACTTTTGTAGAATGAAAACAAATAAAATTGCTATTAATAATAAATCTCAAAACAAACGCTCTTGTGTGCTGTGTCTTAAAAATAGACAACTATCTTTGCAAACTTTTTAATTTTAAAATGCTCATGATTGAGCATGATTCATTCAGACCTGGATAACAGAATGCATTTAATTTTAGCTGCCACAACAGTTCAAGTTCTTCTAGTTTAAAAGAAACTGGGCCACCCCTGTTGTCGTTCACAAACTGGTCTATTACCATGAATTTGAATTGATGCTGAGGATTCAAATGGGCATGTTTAGCTAGAGCATTATCAGTTTTGTTGTATTTTATAGCATAAATGTGTTCATAAATTCTCTCACGGAATCTACGTTCCGTTTTGCCCACGTAAAATACTGGGCACACTACACATCTAGCTAGGTAAACAATAAACTTGGTGTTATAGTTAAATTTAGATCTAACCTTGTAATTATGTCCATCAATCTCAAAACAGTTACTAGTGTCAATAAATTTACAGTAGTTACAATTTTCACACTTAAAGGTACCCAAAAATCTAGGCATTTTTGATTGACGTCTCTCAAGGAGTGATTTTAAATTACTTCCTCTCTTGTATACAATAGATGGTTTATTGCCAAAACGTTCAACAAAATCATGGTTTATTTTAAATAAATCCCAGTTTTTATATAAAATTCTAACAATGTGGCTACTTTGAACATTAAAGGTTGTTATAAAACTACATTTAAAATGTTCTTCTCTACGAGGTGAAAGTACAATCATTGATTCATTTGATTCTGTATCTAAAGAAGTTATAGGTTCATAGGTTCATAGGTTCATACTAGGCTGTCTGCCCTAGGGCATTTATAAGCCTAGCCAGAGTGTGTGTGTGGCTTTCACCACCCCTTAGGATGAGAATACTATACCCATTAGTTTGCTGTGCCTCTGTCCAACAGTGACACAGAGATGATTCCCGGGGTAAACCTACGATCTCCCATCCACTCGTCAAGATTTCTCTTGAACAGAGTCAGTGAGGGGCTCTGCCATACATGGACTGGGATTCTGTTCCATAGTGTAGGGAGTGTCTGGGTGATGAATCTGTCCCTCCAGCACGTCCTATTTATATCCGTGTTGAGGTTTAAGTCTCTTGCTCTCGTGGCTCTGGTGGATTTGGATTTTTTGAGGTAGAGCATGTCCATTAATTCAGGGTTGGACATGGCCTTGTATGACAGGCACAGATCACCTCTGAGCAGACGATATGCGACTGAATAGAGCTGGAGTTTCTTCAGTCGGGCATCGTATGACATATGTTTGAGCCCCTTTATCCTTTTGGTGAGGAACTTTTGGGGTCTTTCCAACTGCTGCAGGTGTCGGGTAAGGTACATTCCGAATGGGGCGTTGTACTCAATCATTGGTCTGGTAAGTGAAGAGTACAGGGGTACAATGACCTCTCCTGATCTGGATGTGAATCCCTTCATGATCAGGTGGGCAATGTAGAAGGTCTTCCTAACCACTTTGGCAATGTGAGTGTCAAAAGAGATGTTACTGTCAACTTGGGTCCCCAGGTCCCTGATAACTTCTTCCGTGTTTAATGGATTACCACCTATGTGGTAATTAGGGGTTACCTTGTTTTTCCCAAAGGGTATGACTATACATTTTTTGGCATTTAGCTTAAGGCCATGGCTCTGGCACCAGTTATCCATTTCTATGAGACCTCTCTGGAGGATGTCTGTGTCTGATGGAGTGTCAATTATGGTGCCCAGTTTGCAGTCATCTGCAAATTTTGTCAGCCACAATCCCCCTATATTTGCCTGCACTTCAGAAAAATAAATGCCAAACAAGAGGGGGCCCAGGACTGAGCCCTGTGGGACACCGCTCGTGGCTTAGAGTCTGACATGGCACCAGCAACTCTAACCCTGTGTGTTCTGTCCTTGAGCCAGTTTGCAACCCATCTTGTGACATATGGGTTTACATCTAAGCTGGTGAGCTTTTCTATGATGCCCGAGTGGGGTATTGTGTCGAACGCTTTTGCTAGGTCAAGGTAGGCTGCGTGAACTGCCTTACCCTCATCAATGGCCTTAGTGACTGTTTCAAAAAAGTTGACCAAGTTCAAGAGGCAGGATCTGCCCTTGACAAAGCCAAATTGGGTAGGATCCAGTGTCTGTAGGTCCCCAATGTCTTTATTTATGAGTTCCATTATGATCCTCTCCATAGCTTTGCAGACAAGGCTCGTCAAGCTTATGGGGCAGTAATTTCCAGGGTCCGTAGAAGCACCGCCTTTGTGGAGTGGGACCACAGTTGCCGTACGCCATTCTTTGGGTACGTATCCTGTAGTAAGGCTAAGATTAAACAGCAGCCTTATGTGTGGGTTTAGTTCCTCATTGAGTTCGTGTAGCACACAGCCCACCGTCCGGTTCCATTGATGCTGTGTTTTTTGCTTTAGAGAGAGCAGCTCTCACCTGGGCATCTGAGATGTTTGGGAGGCTAGAATCTGGTGGGATAGATATTTCTCCTTTTGGGGGGGAGAAATTTGCACTGAACCTGTATGCCAGTATGTTGGCAATGTCTGTGGGTTCAGTGATTTTTTTATCATTTTGGACTAATTCTGAGCATATCTGGGAGTTTCCACCCAGGTTTCTAACATAGCTAAAGAAGGCCTTATGATTGTCTTTTCTGTCATTAGCGATTTTTCTCTCAAAGTTGGCCTTGGATGATTTTATGAGTGATCGTAGTTTTTTGCTAGTATTGATCAGAGATGCCTTCCCTTTTAGGGATTTTGCTCTGTCATGTAGTAGCTTTCTCCTCTTGTTGTAGAGTTTGTTTATGGCTGGGTCCACCAGACCAGGCGCCTGCCTTTGGTGGAAAGCGTCTTGATTTTATTAGGGATTGCTTGATCCATACATTCCTGGAGGTGCTCGTAGAAGGCATTTGTAAGGGTTTCAGCAGCGTGGGTTGTGGTTTCCACTGGCTCGGGGGCCTTGAAGGATACCACTCCAGTCTTAAGAAGTGTGAAGTTTGCTTTTGAGAAGTTCTTCACTGTGGTCTTTTGCTGGGGTGGGGGCGGGATGTGGATCTCCAATGAGATTAATTTATGGTCTGATCTCACCAATGAGGGATATACTTCCGGTGTGGAGCATTTTGTCCCCATGTTTGTGATGATCAGGTCTAGTATATTTTCTCCTCTTGTGGGGATGGTGACTAGTTGTTCCATAGCATTTGAGTTTATGAACTCCAGGAACCTTTGGGCTAGGGTGTTGGGGCTTGAGTAATGTTTCCAGTCTATGTTTGGGTAGTTGAAGTCACCCAGTATGATGGTGTTTGGAGAGGCATTCATACTCTCCAGTGTCTTCAGGAAGGCTGTGTGGGTTTCCTGAGTTTGAGAAGGTGGTCTGTAGCATGCTACAAACTGTATGGCAGTTTTACCTTTGGTTAATTGCACCTGGATGGTCTCCGATGCTTCGTGCGTTGCCACTAACCTGGAGGTGTGGGTATCCTTTATGAATATGGATACTCCCCTCCTTTGTGGTTCGGTCCAGATTTTGGGGCCGGAACGCATGATATGAGGTATAACCTGATAGTGCTGGGGTGCTCTCAGGAGCCTTGAACCAGGTTTCAGTCACAGCACAGACATTGATGTTCTCCATACTGAGGAGGGCTTCGAGGGCGTGCATCTTGAGGTTTAGACTTCTGACATTGAGCAGTATTACCCTTAGTTTTTCTCCATTTTTGTTTTCTAGGGCGGTAGGTTTATCATTTGAGCCTTGCCTAAAAAAGGCACTATGGGGGTGGCAAGAGCCTTTGCCAATATCCGGAAGCCCAGGGGTGACAGGTGCAAGCCGTCCTTTGCGAAGCAGCGTGGCTTGTCAAGCATGTCATCCCAGGCAGACAGACATTGGATCCCCTTAGAATGACACCAGTAATTAAGCCAATTATTAAAGCTGATCATTTTTGGCATCATTCTTGGTGAGGGTAGGATACTGCTCAGGGTCAGGGTCATACCGGCCTGGGCTACATAATCTGAGAGCTCCTCTATGTCTCTTTTCATGTAGTCCAGGGAGGTATGTCTCAGGTCGTTCACTCCGGCATGGACAATGACTGAGTCATACTTGTACTTGCTGTGGAGTGACCTGAGTGCTTGTGTTATGTGGCGGATTCTAGCGCCTGACAGGCAGCTTACTGTGATCTTCTCCTTGTTCAGTCTGGTGAGTGGGACATCAGTGTGTCTGACTATGGAGTCACCTATACCAAGTGTGTCTGGCATTGTGTTTGGCCTTAAGGGCTGTGACTGTTTAGCACACTGACTTTGAGAACTATGTGTTGCATGTCTTATGTCTTGAGGTGGCAGTTGCTTGGGTGTCTGCTTTGGAGGCCTCTGTAGTTTTGGTAGATTTTTGATCAGTGCCTCCGAGTATGTCTTTGTGTGTTTATGTGTTTGTTTTGCAGTTGTGATAGTTCTATGTGAAACTGGGTTTGTGGTGTGCATGGTTTCCTTCTCCTCCTGTCTGGTCTTGCCAGTCCTGAGTTGAGAGAGCTCAGCCTCCAGTTTGGCTATATAGTTGCATCTCTCACATGTATTTGTGTTTTGTGGGAGAAGGAGTGGGTTGTCTGTGTACATGAGGCAATTGTAACATTGCCTCAAGATGCCCAGATTCACCAGCTGAACAGGAGAGGATGCTAGCAACTGACCCTTCGACATGCTAGAAAAAGTAAAAAAGTTTGCTGTGTAACTGAGTCAGAAGGGACCTATAGGGAAATGGGTACTCAAGGGGATTCTAGGCTAATGTAGTACTTTGTTTAGTATATAAGTACGTTACCTATATAAAAATGCTTTAGGAGCAAGTGCTGAGCTTTTGATATAGAGAATAGACTGTTTAGATTTCAAGTAGAGAAGTTCTAAGGGAAAAATTGAAGAGCAGACTTTACGGAGCCAGAAATAGTTTAACCGGCGCTGCCCGATGGTGCTCTATGGGCAACTCCGCGCTAAAGCAGGCTTTATAGCAGGGGGTTGAAAAGAGCTAGGAATTGACCCAAAATGGCCAATAGACTACAAGTTTCTGGCTGAAACCACTGCTCTAGGGACAAATAGGCTGCTCAGTGCTCCCCACTCCCACTGGTAAACAAAAAAGCTTCCCTTTATCCAAATAAGGATATGGAATAGCACAGGAACCAAGCCAAAGCCCAGAGATCAGCAAACTGTGAAGACTGGACTATTCTAGTTCAGTAAGGCGGGAAAACAAGATTTTTTATTTTTTTTTTTTGCAGAAAACAGAGGAAAAACAGACAGTAAATGCTTTTAAACGGCTAGCGCACTTGAGTGTGTTAGCCTACAGGTAAAATTAAGCAACAAATAACTTTTTTAAAAGTGCAAAACAGTTAATCAACAAAAAAACAGTTTAAATAGAATGCAGAGCTGTATAAACAGGCGAAAATGCAGTCGCTAAGCAGTAAATAATCAAAAAGCCAGAAAAAAATACTTAAATCAGGAAAAAGTCACTCTTTTGCTCTCTGCTGCTTGTAGAACTCTGCAGGACACCACGAGGAGCTGTGCTGAGTTGAATACAAGTGAACTTATTATTAAACATACTATTATTAAACAGAGTTTTAACTGTTAACATAGGTTTCAATGAAGATGTTTCTCTTTTTCATGTGACTTCATCTATTAAAGATTCTAAAAGGTCTTCTGGATAACCTCGGTGTTTAAACATATTTTTGAAAAAGTCACATTCATCAAAAAATTCCGTATTTAAACTTGAGATGCGTGAAGCTCTTACCAACTGTCCTTTAACTATGGACCTTTTTTTGGTGAAAGGGGTGGCAACTTGTAAAATGCAAAAAAGAGTTAGAATAAGTTGGTTTTCGAAAAACTTTGGCTGTATAAGATCGTAACTCTTTATTTTTTACTAACCAAATGTCCAGATATGAAATGGCATCAGTATTAAAACTATATGTAAATTGTAAAAATTCTGTTGAAGAATTTAATTTTTGAGCCAATTCCATTGCTTTTACTTCATCACCTTTGAATAACACAAAGATGTTGTCTAAAAATCTAGTATATTATAAACTATTTCCTGATAAAGTCGTGTCATTAAGTACATAATTTGTTTCCCAGTGGGCCATGACTAGATTGCCCACACTGGCCCCACATGGCTCTTTAAGCCAAGCATGCCTTCTAAGCACAGACCCAGTAACAGCAGCCCTGCAAGAGGCCTCTAAAGAATCAAAACAAAACCACATTGCAAAGTATGTTTTCCAACTTGTTCAGCAGAATGCAATAAATCCTGTAAATCTTTATTTTCCACACAGTCAGAAATCAACATCATTTTCTGTTTAAGCAGTCCCATAATATGCTGTTGATATTTTGGCAAATGAAATTGGCAGTTTAAAGCCCTGATTGCCAAGGTTGCAGAAGTATAAATCTTTTTACCCCATCTATCCAGCACCTTGCAGTCTCTATCAGAAGGGGTAGGATTTTTAGCAGTAGACGCCTTAATGCCCTTGAGCCCCTGAGAAATGGTTTCTGGATCCGCAACAGGATTTTTGAAAAGGAACTTGTGGGACTCAGGAACACTGTAGTATCCATCAGGTTTACTAGGAGCGGGAGTCAGGGAATCAGGGGCCATACGGGATTCCAAAAACACATCATCAACAATGTCTAGCACAGGAGCTATAGCCAAAGGCCTATGCTGAGGTAGAAGAAGGAAATCCCTAAGCCTCTGTTTAGATTCAGAAAATTCCTGACTTTCCCAGTGGAAATGCTCCCTTAAGGTATCTAAAGTTTCCCAAAAAGAAAAGTCCTCAGGGGGGAAGCAGAGGGAATGGAATCCTCTGCATCAGAATCCTCATAAGTAGGTATGGACAAATCCAGGTCATTGGAAGAATTAGAAGAAACAGAGTCCTAATCAGAAGATTCATAGTCAAGCTCATTCCTAGGACTCTTAGAAGGGGGTGGGTTGACTACCCCTGATTAGAGTAATAGGATCTTCAGCCATTTTGATCATTTGTTTTTTAGGCATAGGGGCCTGAACATGTGGTCTGAGCGTCTGTTTTTTAGACATAGATCGAGATTTAGGCCTTAGAATAGAAGATGGAGTTGGTTTAATATGCAAGTCTGTTGGCCTGAATATACCCTCAGAACTGGTGCCTGCACAGCGGCTCCGGACCCATCCATGGTAGAGACATCTGCGTGTTCCATAGGTGAAGCATCTCATGGCTTACCAGACTCTGAATGAGTCTCAGTAGAGGCTTGTGAGTCAGAAGTAGTGGGTATTAGGGGCTGCGAAAGTGCCTCACTGAGTACCAGCGAACTGGCGACTGGCTTAGGAGAAGCGTCATCGGCAGTTTTGGACCTCGACGTCCTGTCTCTGTCTTTTTCTTTCCATTTTTTCAGAATTCAGCTAGTCGGATTGCTAACTGATGTCATTTCTGGATAATTAAACCGAGAACCGAAATATTTAGAGGCAAAAATGTACCGACGACAGATAGTGTGCTGATTAACTAAAGCAAAAAAACAACAGCAAAGTACATCATGGTCAGGGCCTAGGCAGGGAATACAGTACAAATGAAAATCTTTATGAGGTATTTGCTTTCCACAAGTAATGCAATTATTAACTTTTACTGACATCGGTAAGGAGCAAGAAAAAGTTTCCCCACCGGGATACTTAGCTTTAAGTTGAAGACTTCGGTTCTGAAACTGGAAAATGAAAATTTCAGGAGTTGGCCGACCGGCACTTGTGAACTGCTTCTGCTTCGGGCACCGCACAGCAAGAAAGAAAGATGTAATGGTGTTGACTGCATGTTTTATACCCCTGATGACCTGACGTCATGGAAGAAGGGACAGCAACTGACGCAGGATGCAAGACTTTGTTAATCAGGCTGACTGAGGGCAACCTGCCAGCAGATTACCCAAATGCAATGACTGCAACAGTGAAACACAAAGAACATTGACAAGTGAGAGTGTGGGTATGTGGCCATTCTTACATTCACTGGGCTGCCACCCAAGCCTCTGTAAGTGACAACCACTACAACTTGAGCTTCCCCACATCTAGTGTGAAGGTCTACTGGATTGCAAGAAGAGGTATGCATTGGAGAGGAGTACTGCAGTTGCTGGAAGAGAAGTATTTCATCTACTCTGAGACTGACATTCTTGTGCTGCACATTGGAGGGAATGATGCCATCAGTCAACCACTTGGAAGGCTGCAGTTTCAAATCAGAGCAATTTTTTGAACACCTGCAATCGTGGTGGCTATGTTGTTATTTTGTGTGGTCTGACATAATTCCTCGCCAGATATGGAAAACAGCAAACAGTCAAAGGGCAGCGCACAAGGCCAGACATTTACAAAATGGGTTCATACATGGCTTCATGCACAGGGTCGGTGGAGCTACAGTCTGTCATGATAGCATCACCGCACAAGATGTTCACCTGTTCAGAAGGGATGGTGCTCACCTGACTGAGGAAGGCATTGCGTTCTTGACTGACCTCCACAATGGCATGAGGAGAGCTATGCAGGATTGATAAAATGCAGCTTGTGAGAAGAATGGAAAACGCCCATGACCAAGTAGAACCAGTATGGTAAGTAAAACTCTAATATGAATTGGGAAGGGGAATTCATGCATCCCCAATTGCAGACACTCAATTTGGCAGCTTGGCCTGTATGTTGTACACATGTACAGATATCAAATTTTGTTTCGGAGTTAGGTTATGGAAATTATGATTTTTTTTCATATTTTGGTAAATAACTTTGCAAGGGAACATGTCAGTGTGCCAAGTAATACCTCATTTTGAAGACATTGTTACTCATTACAACATGGTAAAAGAACTGGGTCTGTATGTTGTACACATGTACAGATATCAAAGTTTGTTTTGGACTTAGGTTATGGAAATTATGATTTTTTTTTCATATTTTGATAAATAACTTTGCACAGGAGCATCTGAATGTGCCAAGTAATTCCCCATTTTGAAGACAATATTCATAGTTCCAACATGGTAAAAGAAATGTGCCTGTATATTGCACACATGTGCAGACATCAAAGTTTGTTTCAGACTTAGGTTATGAAAATTATGATTTTTTTCATATTTTGGTAAATAACTGTGCAAGGGAACATGTCAGTGTGCCAAGTAATACCTCATTTTGAAGACAGTGTTACTTCTTACAATATGGCAAAATAACTGTGTCTCTTGCACTGTATACATGTACAGACATCATAATTTGTTTAGTCTTGTAGGATTATGAAAATTATATATTTCCAATACTTTTCATTATTATGCCCATATCTTTGCAAGGGAGCATGGTGATGACACAAATGATGCATCATTTTGAAGCTGACATTGACACACACAACTTGCACACTGATATGTAGCCTCTGTCTGTTACAGGTGATGAGATATTATGCTTTGTTTATTTATCAGTTATGAGAAATATTATATTAATCATATTTCTGTGGATAACTCTGTAAAGGAGCATCACACTGTAATGGTTAAGGTATCATTTTAAAGCTGACATTCATACAAATTAAATACAAATTGTATGGGTCTGCATGGTACATTGACCAATATATTGTGCTTTGCTTTTCCAAAAAGGTAAAAAATATGCACAATATCAGCATTCCTTGCCAAATATTTAATAATGACTTTGATACACACTATCAACATTTACACTGTTGCAAAGGTCAGTGTCTGAGCAACAACTTTCACATTTACAATTTTACTCTAGCTCTTATAGTTAAAGAGTTATGAACATTTGTTTTCTGTATGGTATTACAAATGGATTTTCTGAAAATGAGATTAGGCTGCACTGTTGTTCCTATAGTGGAATTAAGAAGGCAGCTTTTTCTGAGCTGCTCTGGAGTGAATGAGTTAACTGGAAAGCATTGAATGGGTAATCACAGTCATGTACTTGCAGGAATATTAACACATTTTCACTTAATGTTGTGAAGAACTATGCAGCCTACTATACAGGAGGCAATCACTCACAGATGCCTGTTTACACACAATATGGAGATGGTACATACCTGAGGCAGTGATACTATAACTGGCATAGTATGGGCATGGATGGTGCACTGTGTTTTAAGGGTAGGTCTATCAGATACACTGACATATCACTTATCTCACAGGTGTATTGTACTGGCAACATTAACTGGATGTAGCTGCAGTGCATGTTATATAGGGCCTGTCTTGTATGTTGTGTTTGCGTGTTGTGCATGGGATCAGAAATAAGATGTGGGATGCGTAATGCAGTTGTGGCTCCTCACCTGTATGTGACTGTGTGGAATACCATACATAACAGTGCAGGTAGTAATGTATTTATCTAGGTTAGAGTCTGTCCCCCTCACAACCTGATGTCAGTGTCTCATTGGACTCTGATGATGATGGTGGCCATAGTGAGACACAGGTGTAGTTGTTGCGGGCGGAATCTGTCCCATGGGTTGACATCCCACTTCCTCCCCCATTGCCCCCACACACAGTCAGTATGCCCACACATATCCAGTCCCCTGAGGCTACAGATAAAGGAAAGTCAGAGTGGGGTGACTATGGCATCAGAGAGTGTAGGCCATAGCCAGACAGCTGGTGAGGTCCCACACAGACAGATTGACAGGGGTGCTTGGAGGAGGATTGCTGTCCATCCACCACCGGTCATAGGTGTCACATCATGGGTCATGCTGCATGTTTCAGTCCATCATGGAGGCACAGCCGCATTCCAAATGCAACACCAGATGGATGCTCAGGATTATGGATGCAGCACAGTCTGACATCTGTGACTGACTCCACCATATCGGTGATGCATGGATTGCTTCACTGATGTACTGGACAGACAGTGGGCTCAGACAGTGTCAATGTTTCACTGCATGTTGTCT